>NW_028250137.1:0-112316 GCF_964263255.1 Lissotriton vulgaris
GAGGACATCTCATTGAAGCCCATAGGAATCAATGGGCATTACCAAATCGGTATTTACAGAATCGGTAAATACCGACTCCAGCAAGGGTGCAGGGGGTGTCACTTTGACACCCTCTAGCACCCCAAATACAGGCATGAGTGCCATGTGGCACACAGACATGCCCTAAGGGCATGTCTGTCTGTCACATGGCATAGGTGTGCATGCACACATGAGCATGCACACCTGGAATCGGTATTTTACCACCCAATTGGATTGGGTGGTAAAATACCGAATCTGAAAGGCCCACCTACATCTAGAAGTTACCGAATCGGTAAAAATACCGATTTGGTATTTTACCGATTCGGTAAATTTACAGAATCGGTAAAATTGGCCCCCTACATCCCAAAAACCCATTTACTGGTTGGTAACGGCCGAAATCAGCCGTTACCGGCCGGTAAATGGCCACCTACATCTGGCCCTAGGTGTGTAACATATGATGAGTGAGTACATGTATGAGTGACTATATAGAACTGTTGGTGAATGAGTGGATGTGTATGTAGATTTTGGAATTACTGAATAGTAATAGGCCTGGTCACCCCCTCCTGTCCCCGCTGACACCGACCGCCGTAGAAGAGCCTCAGCCACCCGAGAACCGGCCGCCAGAGCGCCCCAGCCACCCGAGAACCGGCCGCCAGAGCGCCCCAGCCACCTCAGAGCCGGCCGCTTGCTCTGATTTTCCCGCCGCTGCCTCCCTGCGGCCCGCTCCCCGCCGCCCATTCGCCGAGACCCAGCCGACCCGCCCTCCCGGCTCCCTACTAATGACGCCCACTCCCACGAGCAGCGTTGACGCGCAGCGGGCGCGCCGATTGTGCGCCGAAGGCACGCCAAAGGTAAGCCCGTCTGCGCCCGTCCCCGCCTGGACCGCGCCCAGCGCCAGGACCCCTGGTCCCCACCGCCGATGCAAGACTTCACGACAGACCTACGCCACCGCCACTCTCAACGCACTCAATGCCGGCCGGAACCCTGCCTGCTACCGAGCCACCCCGAGATGCACCAACGGACCCTTTGCCTGCAAAGCCTGCCGCTTCACCTGCTACCGGACCTGCACCACCCCCGCCGACTCCAACACTAACAGCAACCACCTGAAGTGCATCCTGCTGAACACCCGCTCCGTCCACAGGCACGCCGTGGAACTCTGGGACCTGCTCGACGCATCAGCACCGGACGTCGCCTTCCTCACCGAAACCTGGATGAACGCCTCCTCAGCACCCGACATCGCCACAGCCATCCCGGACGGATACAAGATCACCCGGAAACACCGCGTCAACCTGACGGGAGGAGGCATCGCCATCGTACACAAGAACACCATCCGCATCTCGACTAACTCCGACAAAAGCTTCTCCGCCGCCGAGCACCTGCACTTCCAGATACACACCGACCCCAAGACCACCCTCCGAGGCACCCTCATCTAAAGACCCCCGGGACCACGCACACAGTTCAGCAAAGACATTGCAGACTTCATCAGCCCACACGCCCTTCCCTCCGCCGACTACATCGTCCTAGGGGACCTCAACTTCCACCTGGAGAACAACAACAACAGAAACACCACCACCCTGCTGGACAACCTCGCCAATCTCGGACTCAAGCAACTGGTGAACACCCCCACCCACTACGCCGGACACACGCTTGACCCCGTCTTCTCATCCAGCAAGCACATCTCCTTCAGCCACGCCACCGGACTCCACTGGACAGATCACAGCTGCGTCCACTTCAGCTTCAGTAGAACTACGACCCACCACCAACCGCAACGGGTCCCCCGCGGCAGCTGGAGCAAGATCACCACCGAGCAGCTCACCGCCTCTCTCAGCCAGAACACTCCCACCAGCACAACTGACCCCAACGAAGCAGCCAGCAACCTCACCAAGTGGTTGACCACCTGCGCCGATGACCTCGCACCACTAAAGAACCCTCCCAGCAGACCCGGCAGCAAGAAAACCCCCTGGTTCACCGACGAACTCAAGGAATCCAAGAAGAACTGCCGCACCCTCGAGAAAGCCTGGCGGCTGGACCACACCACAGACAACTGGACCGCCCTCAAGCACGCCACCCGCAAACACCATCAGCTGATCCGCGCCACCCAGAAGATGGCACTCAAAAAACGACTGGACAACAATGCCCACAACAGCAAGGAACTCTTCAGCATCGTCAAAGAGTTCTCCAACCCCAGCGCCGGAACCAACGACATCACTCCCTCGCAAGACCTCTGCGACTCACTCGCCTCGTTCTTCCACCGCAAGATCGCCGACATACACAACAGCTTTGACTCACAGACCACGCACCCTAACACCGAACCAACGCCCACCACCACCACCCTCTGCAACTGGACCCTGATCAGCACCGAAGACACCACCCGCACGATGAACTCCATCCACTCCGAATCACCAACCGACCCGTGGCCACACCACGTCTTCAACAAAGCCGTCGCCACCATCGCACCCCATCTCTGAGAGACCATCAACTCCTCCTTCCACACCGCCACCTTCCCGGAGAGCTGGAAGCATGCCGAGCTGACCGCCCTCCTGAAGAAACCAACGGCGGACCCCACCGACCTCAAGAACTACCATCCCATCTCGCTCCTTCATTTTCTGGCCAAAGTCATCAAGAAGACCGTCAACAAACAGCTTTCCGCCTTCCTCGAGACGAACGGATCCCTCGACCACTCGCAGTCCGGATTTCGGGCCAACCATAGCACCGAGACCGCCCTGATCGCAGCCACCGACGACATCAGAACCCTGATCGACAACGGGGAAACAGTGGCCCTCATCCTCCTGGACCTCTCAGCAGCGTTCGACACGGTCTGCCACCGAACCCTAGTGAAGCGCCTCAGCAACATCGGAATCCGAGAGAAAGCGCTGGAATGGATCATCTCGTTCCTCACCGGAAGAACCCAGAAAGTCCGCATCCCTCTGTTCAGATCCGAGGCCACCGAAGTCATCTGCGGCGTACCACAAGGATCTTCTCTCAGCCCGACCCTCTTCAACGTCTACATGAGCCCCCTCGCAGCCATCACACGCCAACACAACCTCATCATCATCTCCTACGCCGACGACACCCAGCTGATCCTCTCCTTCACCAACGATCCCACCACCGCCAGAGCCAATCTACACTAAGGGATGAAAGACGTCGCCGACTGGATGAGGAACAGCCGCCTTAAACTGAACTCAGACAAGATGGAAGTCCTCATCCTAGGATCATCACCCTCCGCCTGGGACGACTCCTGGTGGCCCCCAGCCCTGGGCACCGCTCCCAAACCAACGGACCACGCACGCAACCTGGGCTTCATCCTGGACTCCTCCCTGTCAATGACCAGACAAGTCAACGCCGTTTCTTCCTCGTGCTTCAACACCCTGCGCATGCTCCGCAAGATCTTCAGATGGATCCCCACTGAAACCAGGAAGACCATCACCCAGGCACTCGTCACCAGCCGACTGAACTACGGGAACGCCCTCTACGCCTGAACCACAGCCAAAGTCCAGAGAAGACTCCAACGCATCCAGAACGCCTCTGCACGACTCATCCTGGACATCCCCGACACAGCCACATCACCGGACACCTGAGAGAACTGCACTGGCTCCCCGTCAGCAAGAGAATCACGTTCAGACTCCTCACCCATGCACACAAGGCTCTCCACGATCTGGGCCCCAAGTACCTCAACGACCGCATGACCTTCTACACGCCCACGCGCCAGCTACGATCAACCAGCCACGCACTCGCCACCGTACCACGCATCCGCAGAGCCACCGCCGGAGGAAGATCCTTCTCCTACCTGGCAGCCAAGACTTTGGAACTCCCTCCCCATTCACCTTCGGCGAACCCAAGACCATCTCTCCTTCAGGAAGCAACTCAAGACCTGGCTGTTCGAGCAGTAACATACCCCTCTCCCCCAGCGCCTTGAGACCCTCCCGGGTGAGTAGCGCGCTATATAAATGCCGTGATTGATTGATTGATTGGTTGTTTTAACTGGTATTGGTATCTCCATTGTTTTGAAAATGTTAGTTTCTATTTTTCAATGTGTGTATGAAAGATTATAGTAGGGTGAGAGGAGGTCTGCCACTCTTTCCCAAGGATGATGGCATCAGTGATGTCATTTCAGATGTCATCAGTGATGTCATGAGTGATGTCACTTACCATGTCATGAGTGATGTAATATGTGACGTCATCAGCAGTGGATTGCGGGCGCGCAAGTTATAGTGAGCTGAAGTAACTATAATTGGAAAACTTCGATGGTTTTGTACGAGAGAAATGTCAAACTAACTATAACTTCCCTGAAACCTATGTTTTTTTTCAGTGAATTCCTAAGGTTTTTTAAATGCTATGTTTTTTTTCAGTGCATTTCAAAGGTTTTTTAAATGCGAATTTTCGAATTATAATGTTCATTATACCTATGGTTTTTTCAGTAATTTTAAAGTTTTTGGGGGGTGATATTTTGTAACTTTAATATCCTGAAAATAGTTTTAGTATTTTGTTTGTTTGTTATTAAAATATCACAATGTCTTCTGTTTTCTTAAATATATATATATATCTATATCTATATCTATATCTATATATATATATATATATATATATATATATATATATATATATATATATATAATGTTTTGAGAAAAAAGTGAAGTCGCACATACCTATCTTGTTGGGTGTGCAGATTTAAACCGCCATATTGGTAAAGTTGTGAAGGATGTGTGTTTCAGTCAGCCCACTCCGCTTACACTTACAGGGAGGAAACTACAACGCTACATGTCCCAGGTCTTCCCTGTAGTGATCTGCTGATCACAAGTCCAGTTGTCAGCATGCCACAGCCACTGGTTTACAGCCACAACACACCCATGCAGCGCAGGCGTTCCAGGACTTGGGACCCTGCCAATAAAAAGGGCCGGACGCACATGCTCAACGCCATTTCCAGTCTCTATCTGGGTGTATCCGTGTGCTTATTATGTTGGTGGCAACAGAAGTACTTTGGTTGACACTGGCCTCCTGCCATGTGGCGATGACTTGAGGTGCACTGAGTTGCTGGTCCCCTTGCTTGGTCTCCAGCTGTTCCTGCACAGTGCGGGTGAGGGAAACATGCAGGTATATCAAGCAGAAATGAACCGTGATGCTCACAAATATGATAAATCCTGCATAATGAGACCGTAACAGAGGTTTGTGTGGTTGTAACATTCCTTTTCTTTCCTACGAAAGTTACAACCACACAAACTTCTGTTACAGTCATTCCTGTAAGCATTCCGATTTGTCCAAGTACAATACATTGTACTATATTACGTTTGTTACCACACTAACACTTGACCATTGTCCAATAGGTTTCTGAATATAGAGTTTTGGGATTTCGAGGACGATCTACAGTAATTTTGATCCACAAGTTGATGTTCCCCGTTGGGAATGTCACTCATTGTTTGATGTTTTCGTGTTGTTAATTTATGTTTTTTTAATTAAGTACTGTTTTTCCACTACTGTTGACTACTAGACTTAATGACCTGGTGCACCCCCATTTCAGTGACTACAATCTTGGATCTGGGGCACAGAGGCGTCAAGCAAGGCGGGGGTTGGTTGTGCAGGAATACTACGAATTGAGACGAGCAGGTTGTGCAGATACAGGGTCCTACGTTGCTTTTGTAAACATGCATGCAAGACGTGAGACTCCTCCGACCCACCAAATTGTTAGTTGGAAGGTGCCAGAGGCCAGCAGGTGCAGCACAGCCAGCAGCTCTGTCTCTGGAAGGATGTTGATTGTCTGCTGTGTTGGTACCATCAGACTGTGGGCAATGTGACAATGTGCACCAACTTGAGAATGGGGCGATAATTCTTTTGCAACTGCTAAAGTGCAGATAACTTGGTGATAAGTCCCCACTGTTGGGTTATAGGGTGACTCTAAAACAAGCCCTTGGGCAGGGTACAAACACCCTGACCCCCTAGGCCTGCTCAGAGGATCCCACAAACCCCCCCGGGGCCAAAAAATGATTAATATATATTTTTTAAAGCGGCTGGGTGCACGAATACAGACGTAAACATTTAAAAAAACAATGGGGTGTATTCTCAAGGGCGTATCACTTTAGCGCAGCAAAAGTGGTGAAAGAATTATCATGCCATTCTCAACCTTGTGAAAACTGCTGATATCGCCAGTTTTCCAGCGATATCCACCACGAATGAGAGCGGCAAGTAACGTTAATGATATGCAGAGTAGGTGTTTCCGTGCAAAAAAAACATGAAATCACCACTTCTCGATATTTTCAACCACCAGCCAAATCTGCAATGCGAACCAAAAACAAGGGATAAGCAGCGTTAGCATTAAGAATTTAACATCTGCCTTTAACTTGTGTAAAGGAGGATGACTACCTACAGTATGAAAGTGAGTCCAGTCCAGAGCCACATCTGAACTGAAGACCTACACTTGTCATAGAGCTACTGATCATGCAGCTCCGATACCCAGGAAGGCCACAAAACCCACCACCACCACCCCCAGGATCACCCCCCCCCTACTACCACTGAGGCAGCGCCGAACAGGACAGCGTTCCTTCCCAAAATGACATGGCCCCTCAGCCACGCAATAGCTGAATGTTAGGAGAGGTGGAAACCAAGTATGTGTGAAGGAGGCAAGTCATCCATCAATAACAATGCACACAATGCCAAGCGTAGCAGTGATGAGCTGTTCAGACCTCACTATGCAGAGCACAGACCTCTCCATGTGTACATATAGTGCTGGTGCTTGTAGTATTGTGGACAGTGGACGCACCCATGTTACCTTAGGCAGTGGGGAAGATCTCGGTCATGTAGCTATGTCATCCCCCTCTGTAAGCGGAAGCGTAGTGGGCTGGTCCAACATACACCACTCAGCGTAGGAGTGTGAATAAATAGGCTAGGGCTCTGGGTGTGGTTCACTTCTGGGAAGGTCAACGCGTCTGCCAGAGCATCAGCCCTCACCCTGCCACAAGGCTGCTGCAGTGACCACCGGCCTCCTCGACACAGGTCCCCTGCGAACCCAGCGGCACAGCACCGCAGAGTTATATCTGTACAGACTACTTCCTTAGATGTACAGTGCGGGCAGCAGGGCTCGCAATTCAGATCGAGTAATGATTGCAGATGACGCAGTCCAGTAGGCAACAAACATTGCTCCCAGTGTGGCCCACCCGGACCACGCATTGTCGCTGGCTGCGCAACACTCTGAGTGCTTCATGTGCCACTAACTCTGTGCAGCTCAAGTGAACACCACATGGCTGTTGTGCCTTGCTGACTGCTGCTCCGGCCTACACTGTGGTCAGCAGGGTAGACTCCCATCTGACTTTAAAAGAGAGCATGTGATTGGTTCATAAGGTTTCCCATTCTAACAGTTGAAGGACCCCACCCATTTTAGTCATTCTCCCTGCAGCTTCACAGGAGAGACACCTGTTGTGTTTTTGCATCTAATCTGTATATTTCTGGGGTGTTTTTTGGAAATGGCTTCTTCCAATCCTCAGCTTGAACATACTTCTGATGAAGAAGAGATAGAAGAAATCAGCTTCCAAAAAGAGACCTGAATCCATCATGTGGAAATTTTTCACCATCCCTGATGGCGAAAAGAGAATCAATGCAAGGAAGGTCAGTTGTAGTCTCTGTCTACGGGTTTTGTCTAGAGGTAGTACATCGAGCATGTACAAGCACCTCCAGACAATCTACCCTAACAATTTTGCACAGGAGCAGATGCAACATGCACAACAAAATATGCAACAAGGTGACCAGGGAGCTCGTCCCAGAACTTCAGGAGCATCAATTACATCATCTCGATGGCCGGACATATGCTGTTGACCCTTTATGACCTCTGCCTCCGGCCTACATTGTGGTCAGCAGGGCTGACAATTCAGATGGAGTCGCGATTACAGATGATGCAGTCCAGTAGGCAACAGACATTACTCCCAGTGCAGCCCTTCCCGACCACAAATCATCACTCGCTGTGCACACGCTGATTGCTTCAGCTGCCCCTAACACAGTTCACCACAAGTCATGGACCCTTTACGATACAATCGTTTGTGTGTGATTTAAGATCTGGTGCCTCTACCTTAGTGCACCACAAGTCATGGACCCTTTATGATTGAATCTCTGTGTGTGATCCAATGATCAATGTTGTAGTTGTTGCCAGCACCAACCATTCCCTGAGGGCTGGTTTACACTCACTGCACATGCATCCAGCACAGGCGTCACTGGAGTTGTGACCCTGGTAATAAAAGGGGCCTGGCACATGTTCCTGTCGACAGTTCCACTATCTATCTAACTGTGTCTGTGTTTTCATTATGTATGCATGATGCCCTAGGCCCTACCCCATTACATTGGGCTGTTGACTGCGCACGCAACCATGTTACCTCTGGCAGTGGGGAAGTCCTTGGTTATGTAACTTTGTCTGGGTCATTCTATGATTACATGGGTAGAGACTGGATGATTAGAGTACTGCAGAGTGTATGGTGAATTAATAAGTGCTTGGGGATTGGTGGAATAATTGAATAAGTACATATGTTGGCGTAGCCTAACCCCCGAGCACAAGTTTGGCTCTAATTGGCTACCAACCAGTGGCATCCCAGGCGGAGTATCAGTATTGCAAACCAAGCCTTGGGAGAGCCGACGCTACTTACGGAGCGTGAGTAGGCACCGCGCGGGTTCTTGAGGCACCCGCCTTCTTTGCTAAAAGATCCCAACAGCCTTTGCTTTACTACCCTGGGTTCCCGCCCGCTAAAATCTGGGCCACTGGCTAGCTAGAATACTGCACAAATGCCTGGAAAACCGAGTCCAGGAGTTTGGAATTCTCATTGTAGTATACTGCATTCTCATTCAGTGGATTCCCTCCCAGATCGTTAATCTCTTGATCAAGGAATTCTGACTGTTGGATCCCCACGGTCCCTTCCACTGGTTCCCCTAAAGCGAGCTGCTGGGTCCGTGTAGCACCGGTAATAAAAGACACAGAATACTGTCTGCAAGCTATTCCCAGCCCCACAGCTGGATCATTGACATATGGCAGATAGAATATATGGAATTCTGTAAGCGTAAGCGGAGTGGCCAGAGCCGGCATACGCCAGTCAGGGGCGCAACTAGAGCCACATTTCAGGGGAGGCTAAAATTTCGGGGGGGGGTGCTAATTCTTCCAGTCATAGTCAGAGTGGAGATGCAGGGGCTCTAAGAAGGGGTGAAAACACAACAAAGCCTCATTTACAGGTAAATGGTCTTTTAAAGACCTCTGAAGTACTCCGGTGTCACGCTGAGAGCCGCGCACCCAGCACGTTCACACTATAGTGCCGCACCCAGCGCAGCCACACTAAGAGGTCGTGCTGAGCGCCGCACACTCAGCGTGTTCACACTAGGGGGCCGTGCTGAGTGCCACGTTAGGATTGCCACTCCAAACTTCACTAAAAAAAGTCCACTTACATTAATTTATATTCGTCCCGGGACTTCATCCCCGGGGCATGCCCAATTCTTGAATGTTTTTATTCATTAAGAAGGGGAGCTGCGTGGTCCCCCTTCCCTTGTCCTCTTCTGTCCCCTGGTGCCCCATCGCCCAGGGCCTGGCCTCTTCGTTGAGGACCATGGGGGGAGCCACAATGCCCCCATGGTCCAGCCTGCTCCCTGCCTCCTACGGGAACCAGCATTGCTTTTGGGTAAAGGGAGCTGCTAACTAGCAGCTTCCCTTGCCCAAAAGCAATCCTGCTTTGCTTGATGGAAGCAAGAACAGGTTTTCCTGCTCTCGTTTCAATTAAGCAAAGCAGAGTTTGCAATGACAGGGAGGAGTCATGCTCCCACCCTGCCATTGCAAACAGCAATGCCCCTGGGGTGGGTAGCCTGGGACATTGCATGAGCTGGCCCTGGGGGGGTGGCGGTCCCCAGGGCCATCAAGGGCTCCAGGAGGGGGCTGCACAGCCCCCTCCCTCTATTTTCAGAGCCACGTGGAGGTGGTGGTCCCCGGGGCTTCAGGGGGCCTGTGAGTCCCCCCTGCATATTTAATTAAAGCCCCGGGGGTGGCAGTCCCCGGGGCTTAGGAGGGCCTCGGAGGTTCCCCCACTAATTACAAAACATGCCCCGGGGAGGTGGATGTCCCCAGGGCTGCAGAGGCACTGCATGCCCCCACAATATAATTATAGGATTGCCCTGGGAGCTGGCCCACCCTTTGGCTCATTTAAATGAAGTGGGGGAGCCTCGCTTCCTTTTAAAAAAAATAAAACCGTCCGGATTTGCGCACCCAGCGCCCTACAAGAGGTTCCTTGTGGGACCCCCTGAGCAGGCCTAGGGGGTCAGGGGGTTTGTATCGTGCCCCCTTTACTTCTTTTTTAATATTTTTTCTTGTGACTCAGTTCTACCGAGTCACAAGCTGGCTACCAACACTTCCTGGTTTGGAGTGTTGGCAGCAAATCAAAGTGAAGCTCGTGGTCATGGCAGCCAATCACAGTGAAGCTCATGGCCGGAAGGGTGCACGAACCCACCGCTGCCCGAGATATTGAAACTTTTATTTTTTTAATTTCTCAGCAACTACTGAATGGATTTACACCAGTTAAGAAAAAGTCGCTTTCTGAATCAAGCACTACCTTTTTGCCAAATTTGGTGTAATTCCTTTCAGCAGTTCAGGCTGTAGTCTTGGCTAAAGTTTTGTATGGGAAATATTTTGTTAACTTTTATTTTTTGAATTTCTCAACAACCATTGAACATATTTACACCATTTAAAAAAAGTTTTTCTGAACCAAGCTCTACCTTTTTGCCAAATTTGGTGTTATTCCGTTCCGCAGTTGGGGCTGTAAAATTTCCAATGGAAATTAACATGGAGAAAACACTTTTTGGGACCCCCTTTTTTCTCAGCCCCTGCTTGACCAATCACCCTCAAATTTCTAAAATAGGAGCTGACCTTGATAGACCTTTTTTTTGGAGAATTTCATGAACATTTGGCTAACAACGCCAAAGGTATTAGCAAATCAACAAATGCTTTTCCTATGGAAACTAGGTTCTGACTAGAACACTAGAACTACCTACTGGTTACTGTCAGTAGGTAATTAATATATATATATATATATATATATATATATATATATATATATATATATATATATATATATATATTACCTACTGGCGGTCGCCAGTAGATAGTTATAGTTAGGATCTAGTTTCCATAGGAAATCCTCAACATTCTATTTGGAATAACTTTGACGCCGGTCGATGAATCTTCGTGAAATTCTCCAAGAAAATGGCCTGCTCCGATCTGCTCCTTCCCTGCAAGTTTGGGGGTGATTCGTGAAGCAGGGTCTGAGAAAAAAGGGGAGTCCCAAAATGTGTTTTCCCCATGCAATTTTCCATAGGACCTTTACGGTCAAGCGTACCATTACGAGCACGAGCTGCATGCTCATTGGCTGTCAACTGTCTGCCAACACTCCAAACCAGGAAGTGTGAGGCACAAGAAAGCAGTAAAAGAAACATGAAAAACATGCAGGGGGGTAGAAACACCCTGACCCCCTAGGCCTGCTCAGGGGGTCCCACAAAGACCCCCAAGGACCCCCAATTTTTTATGTTTTTTTTAAATCATGGAGTAAGCGTATGGTACGCGTACACGGTGAAAAAGAAAAAAAAAACAAAGTCTGCTTTATTCTTAATTAGCCCCAAAGGGGGCCAAATCCCGGGGGCAATTTTTTTTACGTAATGGGGCCCAGAGGGGCCCCCCAGCCCCGGGGACCACCACCCCGGGGCTTTTTTGTAAAGTATGTAGGGTTGGCTCATGGCCCACCCGCAGCCCCGGGGACCCCCACCCCCCTGTGCTTCAATTGTAATTTTTTATTTTTTTTAAACTTGTGTGGGGGACTCAAGCCCCCCCACTCACCCCTGGGACCACCACCTCCACAGGGCTCTAATATTGAACATAGGGGGGTCCGTGACGGACCCTCCAGCCCCGGGGACCAACACCCCTGGGGCTTTTCAATGTTGGGAGGGGGCCATGCGGCCCCCATCCTGGAGCCTTGTGGTGGCCCTGGGGACCAACACCCCCCAGGGCTGGCTCCTGCAGTGTCCCGGGGTACTACCATAGCAAACTGCTTTCCGATTTGAAAGAGAGAGCAGGAAACCTGCTCTCTCTTTCAAGTAGGAAGGCAGATTGCTTTTTGTCAGAGAGAGCAGCATGTAAGCTGCTCTCTCTGCCGAAAAGCAATGCCGGCTCCCGAAGGACGCTGGGAGACGGCTGGGACCGTGGGGGCTTTGGGGCTCCCCTCACGGTCCCCAATGTTATGTTTCAGCCCCAGGAGAAGGGGTCCCCTGGGATTATAAAAAAATAATAATGGAGGCTACTTTTTTTTACGATAGATTCACCGTGTGCGTACCATGCACGTATGGACTACTTACGGTGCAAAGTCTGTAAGTCGTCCAGTAAGCGTACCTAAGCGAGAAAAACAAAAATATTTTTAGATATTTATGAAGTGTATGTGTTTACATGTTGGGTGGCTCTAAAAAGAGCCCTTGTGTTTATTGGGAGATTTTAGTACCTACAAGTAAGTACTGATGTAGAGTCTAAAGTCCAAGAGGAAGACTCTGTTCCCCTCATGTGTAAAATGTACACCACCTCTTCTATAGATGCCATGCATATTGAAGCGCAGATTGTTATGGTAAATGAACCCCATTCTATAGTCTCGGAGAAACGCAGAAACAGATTTATTCACATGTTTCCTAGCTTTCTCAATCTGTGGACAAAATTGATTGGACCAGTTCCATTTTTTCCTTTGACATATATTAGACTAGACAAAGGTAGTTTGGGGGAAAAGTGACATCAGTTCTATAAAGGTGTCCTTCATAAACATTTCCAGACCTACCCCAGTAAAAGTGCCTAGGTCATTGCCACCACAGTGCACAATTATGAGGTCAGGGTGTTGGAGATTTATAAAGGATTTTACCAATGACATCAATTGGTCCCACTTTAACCCTCTCTGTCCAATCCATTTAATGTCTACATTTGGTAAACCTAGGTCTTAGTGAATTGCTTTCTGTTCTGCGTACTTTCACTCCAGAAAATGTAGCTGTGTCCCACAATCCACACTCTAAGCATCTTGAAGAGAGGTCTGGATGCATTCAGATGGTTTCTGCAAATGAAAGGGCAGTTTGAAGATTTATTTTTTTCAAAAATGGTGGATAAGTGGACTTATGAAAAAAGTAAAGAAGTGATTGGTTGTTTGAAATGTTACTAGCTACAAAACTAGGATGCAATTTTCTGTTTTTTAAAAGCCTGTTATTTATTGGTTTAAAAAAAGTGATAAAAAAGAACATTACTTAAGATAAGATGGTATATTGACAAGTCAAGTACACTTGCTGTTTTGATTTGCAACAATGTATGATGAACTTTTCACCTGTGTTGTCAGTTCGGTGTTCCCTGAAGTGTTTCTATGGTAATTGGCTGAATGTGCAATGGGGGAAGGGTTGAAAGTTTTGTCAGTTGGAAAGGGTTCAAAAGTTCAAGCAATAGAAATGTGTGTTTCATTTTGATTTAATGTGGGAATAAATGTGATTTGTTATTTATTTGTATATGTGTGCAGACCTGCTCTCTCTTTCAAGTAGGAAAGCAGATTGCTTTTCGTCAGAGAGAGCAGCATGTAAGCTGCTCTCTCTGACAAAAAGCAATGCCGGATCCCGAAGGACGCGGGGAGCCGTCTGGGACTGTGGGGGCTTTGGGGCTCCCCCCACGGTCCCCAACGTTATATTTCAGCCCCAGGGGATGGTGTCCCCGGGGATTGTAAAAAATTTGTAATAGAGGCTATTTATTTATTATGATAGATTTACCGTGCGCGTACCATGCACGTACGTATGACGTACGGTGCAAAATCTGTAGGTCATCCCGTAAGCGTACCTAAGCAAGAAAAAAATCATTTAAAAAATATATTTTGGAGAGATCTATCAAGTTTATGTGTTTATGTGTTGGTTGGTTTTAATGAGACCTTTTCTCTTTATTGGTACTTATAAGTAAGTACTTATGGATAGTCTAAACTTGTTGAGGAGCAGTGTTTTATAGAGTGGTGAACTTTTGACATCTGTTGACAGTTGACTTTTGCATGATCTGTTGGGCTAGGGTGGAAAGTTATGTCAGTTGGAAAGGATTGACATGTTGAACCAATATAAATGTGTGTTTGGTTTTGAATTAATGTGTTTTGGAATTTGATTTGGTATTAACGTGTATATATGTGTAAATTGAGAGGGAAAATGTGCCATTTCTTGGTTCTGCTGCAAGCACTGAAGCAGAGAGATTCTGTATAAGACTATCTGCTGTGTGAGTGGCATTCTTCTTAATCTACCAATCGGTTTGAGAGGTGAGTTGATAACTTGTAAGGGAATGTATGTGGTGCGTTTTATTTTTAGTAAGAGTAATGTGTTTATCCTTGTAAAGTTTGCAGAATCATATTCTGAGTTTGTCTGCATTTAGATAACTATTGTGATAAAATCATTTGGTAGAAAAATGTGTTTAGTAAGTCACCTTTGTGCAATAAAGTGCAGTACTAAACAATGTTGAATGTGTGCAGTCACTTTTTTAGTTGTAGAGTAGTTAATAGTCTTGCTTGTTTAGAATTAGGCTTGTGTTCTAAATCTACAATATTGTAGTCAGTATACATACAGTGCTGCATACACTCTTGGGCAGAGTTACAAGCCCATTAGGCCTCTTTCTTGTTCTATTGTGTCACATTTTGGATGTAAAGTTGGCAGAAAATAATGCAGCAAATTGGAAATGTATTTGCAAAATGAGTCAGGATTGTCCACTGAAATGTAGAAGTTATATACATGGAATGTGTTCAGTCACTTAAACGTTTTAGTGTAGTAAATGTGTTTTGGTAAAATGTATGGCTTTACATTTTTTGTCTAGAACCACACTGAGCGTCTCTGTACATTAAGGAATTATACTTGCCCCTTTTTCAATAATCTCTCCTGTCTCTCCTCACAGTCTACCTGTCCCTGCTTATACTGTCCCCTCTCTTCTGATATTTCCCCTCTTTCCTTATTCTCACTTGTCTTTCCTCATAGTGCTCCTTGTTCTCATAGCCCCTCTTGTCCTCTTAGTCCCCCTCTATCCTCATTGTCTCGTCTCTCTCCTAATACACCCCCTTCTTTTTATACTCCCTCCTCTGTCCTCTTAATCCTCCCTCTCTCCTCATACCTCCCTCTTAACAATTCCCCAGTCAGTATACATAGACTGCTGCATACACTCTTGGGCAGTTTTACAAGGCCCTTGGGCCTCTTTCTTGTTCTATTGTGTCACATTTTTGGATGTAATGTTGGCAAAAAATAATGCAGCAAATTGGAAATGTATTTGCAAAATGAGTCAGGGTTGTCCACTGAAATGTAGTAGTTATATACATGGAATGTATTCAGTCACTAAAACCTTTTAGTGTAGTAAAGGTTTTTAGGCAAAATTTATGGTTTTAAATTTTTTGTCTAGAATCACACTGAGCGTCTGTGTACATTAAGGATTTATACTTGCCCCTTTTTCAATAATCTCTCCTGTCTCTCCTCACAGTCTACCTCTCTCTGCTTATACTGTCCCCTCACTTCTGATATTTGCCCTCTTTCCTTATTCTCACTTTTCTTTCCTCATAGTGCTGCTGGTTCTCATAATCCCTCCTGTCCTCTTAGTCCCCATATGTCCTCATTGCCTCCTCTGTCTCCTAATACTCCCCCTTATTTTTATACTCCCTCCTCTGTCCTCATAATTCTCCCACTCTCCTCATACCTCCCTCTTAACATTTCCCCAGTCAATATACATAGACTGCTGTATATACTCTTGGGCAGATTTACAAGCCCCTTGGGCCTCTTTCTTGTTCTATTGTGTCACATTTTTGGATGTAATGTTGGCAAAAAATAATGCAGCAAATTGGAAATGTATTTGCAAAATGAGTCAGGGTTGTCCACTGAAATGTAGTAGTTATATAAATGGAATGTGTTCAGTCACTTAAACGTTTTAGTGTAGTTAACGACCGGATTTTCGGACCAGATAGAATCAGCTCACAAAACACCACCAATCCAGCCGAAACGTAACCATCTACCTCTTCAGGACCTATTTATCCAGGCACCTGGGTACCTACCTGAGGATGGGGAATTAGCAATATACAAGCTTGGTCTTCTAAAACACCACACTCATACCTTATAGTCTTGCGGCAATAAAGGCCCAGACTAGACTACCCTGAGGCAGTTCCGATTACTTACAATTACACACTGATCACCATCAGTGATCGCGCAAGCCACAATCCTGTGGGTATACGCACCGTGTCCTCCCAGTGCTCTCACTATTTCATACATACACAAGCCACGATCTTGTGGGTATACACATTGACCGCAGTCAATGCTCTCATTAACGCCACTTTCCCTAGCAGCGATCTCATTACACACCGTATCCTTCTGGTGCTCTCGCAAGCCACAATCTTGTGGGTATACACACTGACCGCAGTCAATGCTCTCATTAATGCCGCTGCACAACGACGATCACTTTCCTATGAATACCTTCAGCTCTGTCTCTCTCTCTCTTTCTATATTGGGAAATTTCTCTATATACTAGGGATACAATATTATAGATTATGTGACAGATAGACAGGTCAATCCTCTCACACAAGAATGGCCAAATTACACTGTGTAAAGGTTATTCCTCATTTGGAGTGCTCCTCTACTCCCTTGCTCAGTTACCATTTACCTGGACGGGAGACGCATCCGTTCACATAACAGCATCTGACTAGAAGAAAGGTTAACTTTATCATAAGAAAGTAACAATTACACACTAGTTCACTAAGAACTGGGGTACCTTTATTTAATAATAACAACAATAATATAATACTGCAATAGAACACATAGCCTAAAAAGCAAAAGGAAAGATTAGAATGTGTGTGCACACTAATAAGAAAGGGTCGATGTCACCTTATGAGTACGAAGTCTGGACTCAGTGGTCATCTGGGTTCCCTTCTCGTCTGTGCCTTGGCTCGTCTTAGGATCACCCCTGCAGTCACGGATAAACGTCTGCACAGCTTTTCTTGTCTCCTCTGCTCCCCTCCAAGTCACTGGAACCTTCCTCCTATTCTCTGTCTCGTCTGCTGCACTCTCGCTGTTCTGCACTGCTCCTCTCTCCTCTCAATCACGGACTATCTTCACCTTCCAACTTCGATCTTATAAATCAGTTTCTACCACGCTGGTATTCGTTCGCTCCACTAACTGCTTCACTCTGCATGCTCTGATCTTCGTATCAAAGCTTGCCAGCTACTCCAACTAAAATAGCTTCAATCTTTCTAAGAGAGCATTAGCCTTCGATCTTTCTCGGACTTCAAAATGGCGACTGTCTGCCTTAAGCTGATTAACTGCAATAATGCTAACGGCTAGCTGCCGCCTACTAACGGACTCACGGACTGACTGTCAAGTCTCTGCGCTTTCGCTAATATGGAACCTTGTTCATGCATGGAAAGTTACGGCCAGTAACCTGCCGCCCACCAAATTCTTGTACCACCCCATGCCAAGGACACGTTCTCAGCCGGCCGGCCTGATGTTATGTCTTTGACACGAAGAAAAATACAGTCTTTCGATAAGGGCCAGCCTGAGCCGGTTCTCTCCAAGCGAACAACACCTTATAACTAAAACATTACATTTGACCTAAAAGCATCCCAAGCTGCCGAGGCAGACAGAAAGATGGAGTCTCTACCGTTCGAGGCCTACAAGGCCCGAAATAAGCATAACTCCTTCAGAAAAATACTAGCAACCGTACAAAAGGACGGATTAATACTAATACTAAGGAATATATCCCTTAACACAAGTTGATAGGCCCTAGAATAAAGAAAAGGGTAGGGAATTGCATCAAACACCTTGTAAATAGGCCAGGTCCGGGGGTTCGAGTCCTCCTATTAGAATGATAGCAGGCTAAAGTCTCCTCCACTCAAAAAGGGGCAGAAAACCCGGTCAGAACATGTAGTAAATGTGTTTTGGTAAAATGTATGGTTTTGCATTTTTGTCTAGAATCACACTGAGTGTCTGTGTACATTAAGGAATTAGATTTGCCCCTTTTTTCATATTTTCTACACTCTTTTGTCATACTCCCTCTTCTATCCTCTTACTCCTTCCTCTCAGATTATACTACCTTCTTTTTCTTATATTTTCCTCTCTCCTTATACTTCTTTTTTCTCTTTATACTTGCCTTTCTTTTTGCAAAGTTTCCCTACTCTTCATATTCTCTCCTGTCTTTATATTTACCCTTGTCATCATAATTTTTACTTTCTCCTCATGGGACTCTCTCTCTCCTTATACACTCAGTCTTCTCTTATATTTCCCTTTTCTCCACATTTTTGTCTCTCTCTCTCTCTTTATATTGCTTCTTATTTTCTCATACATAGTCTTCTCTCCTTATATTCTCCCTTTCTTCTTATTCTCGCTCTTCTTTGCACATACTTCCCATTAGTTTCTCTTATTTTTCTTTCTCTTCTCATACTCTCCTCTCTCTGCTCACACTTCTCCTCTCTTTTCTTATACTCCCGACTCTGTCCTGATATTCCTCTCTTTTCTTATTGTCATATTCCTCTCATCATTCTCCCCCTGTCCTTATAGTCCCCCCTGTTTTCATATTCTCCTCTCTTTTCTCTTACTTCTCCCTGTCTCCTCATACTATTCCCTTTTTATTATATTCCCTTTTGTCCTATACTCCTTCTCTTTGTGTTCGTATTCTTCTGTCTCTCTTCATATTCTTTTTCTGTTTTCATTTTGTCTTGTCTTTCTTTATACTTCTCGTTTCTGTTCATATTGCCTGTTCTCTACTCTTACTCCTACTTGACTCCCTGTGTATATTCGGCAGCACTTTCGTCATACTCCCCGTCTTTTCATACTGACCTTTCTCTTTATATTTGTTTCTCTTGGCATACTCTTCCCTCTTTCGTCATACTCTTTTCACTGTTCATAATCTACCATCTGTTTACACTCCTTCTTTTCGTCTCATAGTGTATCCTTGTTCTTGTACACCACTTTTCTTCTTATGCACCACTTTCCCTGCTCTCTTCTGGTACTTTTCTGTCTCTTGTTATATACACCCTTCTTTCCTTATATTCTTTTTTTGTCCTTATACTAGTGCCTTTTCCACATATTCCTTGTTTTCTGTTTATTGTCCTTGTCTCTCTTCTTATACTGCCCCCCTGTCTCCTTATACTCTGTCTCTTTCTTCTTATACTCTCCCTTCTCTCCTCATACTGCCATCTTTCGCCTCATACTCCTCTATATCTTTTCATTCTTTCCAGTCTTTTCATAATCTCTTTATCCCCTTATACTGCAGTATCTGCTTATATTCTCTTTTCTATTTATATTTCACGTTGTCTCATAGTCCTCTTTCTCTTGTTGGAACTCCTTCTATTTGCATACTCCCACGTTTGTCATCATAATCTCCTCTCTCTTCTTATAAGTAATATAATAGTGTATTTCATATATTTATTTTTCTAAGTGATATATATTTTTATAATAGATTCTATTGATCAACACTGAAAAAAATGAAAAGAGGAAAGAACGAAGGAAAGCAGTTTATTTAAAGAGAAGTCATCTACAAGATTTACCTGAAGAACAATGTGTTAACAAAAAGAAAAAAAAAACTGGTAAGAAAACTAAGACTTTCTGCAAAAATTGTTAAACAATAAGAGTAGTGTGCACAAAGTGAAAAATAGTATTAGTGTATCTGCAACTAAGAGAAAAGAGAAGAACCATGTAAAATCATCTTGTGAAAAACACCTGTATAGTAAAAGGAGGAAAAAACAATATAAGGAAATAAGGAAGATGTCTATAATGGAGTTATGTCGAATTTGACTAAGTCAGTAAAGAATTGTAAAAAAAAAACTGAATTTTATAAGAAGAGGAAATGTATTGGAAATGTAGTTGAGAAAGCTTTTGAATTGAAAAAAAACTGTTTGTTTTAGTAATCAATAGAATTCTATCACTAGATAAGCCAATCCATTTAATGAAGGCCAAAAGTAAGTGGAGAAGAGTAATTAACAGAAGTAATTTTTCTGATTTTTTTTGGGTGAATGGAAACATAGTTCAAGTTCTGAGCCTTTTTTAATGAAGAGAGCTGTCTTCAGAGTAATGATTTGTTGCATGCTACTGCTCATGCCTATGAGGTTAAAAATGGTTGTCCTACTGAGAAAGAGAAAATTGTTCCTAGAAATGTAGAAGAGGTGTTAGCTGATGAAGTTTTAGGGAGACATCATATAGCTCCAGTGTAAACTTGGAATTGCAGTAGTATTTGTAGTGTACAACAGGAATCTATTGATTTTTTAGGCAATTTCTTACGTAACTATACTAAGAAAAGTGTTAAACAAAAGATTAAGATGTTGCAAGGATTAGACCCTTGCAGAGTGAGAGAAAATACTGGTTTGCAAGGTCAATCTCTGGCTTGTCTTTCTAAAAAAGTATGTCGAAGTATTTTTCACCATTTCAGGATGTTAGCAGTACATCATACTGAAATGAGGAAATGAGTCAGAAGGTTGTATTATGCAAAGAGTCCAGCACTAATGTTAAAAAAGTTGAACAGTGCTCCTTTGCGTGGATCTGTATAAAATGTAATGAACGTTTGTGATGAAATTCAGGTTAGTTACTTTGGTCCTGAAGAAGACAGTGCAGAAATTGATACGTTAATAGAAGGAAATGTAGAAGAGAATGTACAACATTGTAGTACAGAAAATTTTTTGTAAGAAATTACAAAGTTCAAGGTGATTTCAGGTGAAACACCAAATTATTCTTGTATTTGTTGTTGACGTACTCATTATAAAAATCAGACCAGGACTGTGTATCTGTATTTAAAATGTGAAAAGGAAAATAATAATGAGTGGATGGAATTTGCAACTTATTTATTGGTGGACAATTGTTTTGAATTGGGTTCTGATCAGCGTATTTGTAAATATTGTTATAACAAATTAGCCGAGAATAAAATGCCTACTAGAGCTGTGCATAATAATTTTGAGTTGGTAAATATTCCTTCTGAACTGATGGATTAAAATACTTATGAGTCTTTTCTTATTCAATGTGTGCATCCTTTTCAGGCTATTGTTCGTATGGAGACTAAGACAGGGAAATTGCCTCCTTCAGATTTACAGAGACGATTAAAGGGAAGAGTTGTATATTTGCCTCTAGATTTAAAGAAAAATATTGAAACAATTGGTGTACCAAATGTAGAAGATGAACATTTAGTTATTCTTGTTAATGACGTTCCTACTAAGACTAAGAAAATCTGGAAGGAATTAGTGGATGTTAGGAAAGTGAAAAAGGCAACGTTGTATCTGTTAAAAAATAATCAATATTATAAAAATGTGTTTGTGAGAGAAGAAGAAATAACTGTAGAAGAAGATAGTGACTTGACATCTAGACAAATTGAAAAAGTGGATGTGTCCAGAACTAAAGAAATCTACAAATATTACAGTGTTCATCCACTTCATTTTAAAGAAGTGATGGGGAATACTATAGAGTTATTCCAAATGAAAGAAGCAAAGGGAAGTCCCATTAATGTATGGGAAAAATGCTTGGAAGCTTGTTGTTTCCCTCATTTGTTTCCCACAGGAAAAGGAGGAAGATATGATGACCAACCTGTGCAGATTCCTGCATCTGAATACCGGACATTAAGATTGTATGCAGAAGATCCAAGATTTTGACAATGTATTCCGTATTTGTTTCATCTTTTGTTTGAGAGTGATTTGTCTGAACTTCCTTATGCAGTAAACCATATATTGAAAAGAGGTGTACATCTGCAAAATGTTTCGGCAAAGGAATTTATGGATGAAGTACACCAGAAAGATAATGTTTTGGAATCTCAGCTAATTAATCTCATGACATGTCAGCGTGTTACTAATGAGTACTGGTACCACCGTCATGGAGAACCTAAATGTATGTTAAGGAACTTAGGAACTCCTACATGGTTCCTTACTCTAAGCTGTGCTGAATATGCTTGGGATGATTTACTTCAATTTCTTCGAGAGGCAAATCCAAATATACTAAATATTGAATACAAGACACCTGGAGAATTGTGCTCTTTGGATCCAGTTAATGTATGCAGGTATTTCAATCATAGATTTGAAGCTATGATGTCTTTTATCACCAATAAAAAAAATCCACCTCTTGGAGAGGTTCTGGACTTCCTTTGGAGAAAAGAGTATCAACCAAGAGGTGCTCCTCACATGACTATAACTCAGTCATCTTGTCCATGTGGAATGCTCATATGGATATTCAATATGTTGCGGACACTTCCATTGCTGTTGCTTGATATGTAACATCATACATAACAAAATCAGAAAAGACGGAATTGAAGGTAATGTGAGAAGAGATTTCCCACGAGAAGAGTCTAAGTAAGAAATTATATACTTACAGTTTGAAGATGTTATCTCATTGAGAAATTGGAGCGTATGAGTGCTCTGCTCGCTTGTCATCTGCAAGTCAATACTCCAAATCTAGAAGAATCATTTGGGGGAGTCTAGGTCTTGCTGAAACACAAAACTGAGTACTTAAATCTGTACAAGAAATGTAATATTTAGTTGAAAAAGAGCCAGAAAGTACAGCTATTGTGAAAACAAATATGTTGGGTACATATTATCCAAATAGAAGTCATCATCTTGAGAACATTTGTCTCTGTGAAGTGCTGCAAAACTATATTTTTAAACGGAATATTACAGAAAACATCAATAATGGTATATATGCTGTGATTGGTTCTGATGGATGTTTGGTGAAACAAAGAAAAGGACATTTGATTAATCACCGCAAACTGAGTTGCGAAACACCTGACAAAGGGGAATTTTACTATTTAGCTTGTTTGCAACTTTTCAAGCCATGGCGTTCAGAATTGGAATTACTAGGAGATTTCGAGAGCTATGAAGATTCCTTCAACGCAAGTAAAGATACTATGGAATGTCCTCTTTTTGCTAATTATGTGAAAATGTTGAATGACGAAATTGAGCAAGAAGCTACAATTGCAGCTGAGATTGCTAGAGACAGTTCTCAAGACAGTCAAACTTCTGCTCTTAAAAGTCAGGATCCATTAGGAGAACCAATTATTCAAAATGAAGCAGCAACTGCTATGGAAGAGGTGGAAATAGCAATGTATCAAACTCACGAAGATGTAACAAACTTAGGAAACTTGGAAGAACAACTAAATGTTGAGCTGAAAGAAATATATGAGCAAGTGAAAGAACAGATTAACCATGGATTACTTCATGAAAAGAAAGAGTGCTCTTGCTCATCGTTTCAACCTATCCGAATGTACGTGAGTGGACAAGCTGGAACAGGAAAAAGTTTTTTAATTAAAGTAATTATTAATATTATTTAATTTTATAAGGCGCTCAGCTACCCAAGAGTTTCCCGGCGCTGCCGGCATAGGTCAAAACAAATACGGGAGAAGGGCCTATTGATTAAAGAGCCAGGTCTTCAACATCCCATGAAAATGCACAAAGTTGGGCTCATTTGTTAAAGACAGAGGAAGAGAGTTCCACAAGGTAGGTCCTAAATAAGAAAAAGAGCGACCGCCCATTCTAGCCAGTCTGTATCTAGGTACCACAAATTTAGTCTGATTAGCAGTACGAAGAGAACGAGGAGGAACATACAGTTGGACAATAAATTTCAGATATTGGGGGGCCTTCCCCATTTTGATCTTGTGCATATAGGTTAAGGTCTTGAATTTAATACGGTTCTCCACTTTCAACCAGTGGAGGTCATATAAAGAGCTGGACATAGAAGAAAATTTGGGAATTCGGCAGAGCAATCGGGCAGCAGCATTTTGAATGACTTGAAGTTTACAAATCACTTCCTTGTTTGCTCCAGGAAACAGGATGTTGCCATAATCCAGGTGCGAAGTATTCAGAGCCTGGATGACAGTTCTTTTAGTCGATTCAGGCAGCATCCATAGAATTTTTTTGAGCGATCTAAGGATGTCGAAACAAGGTGCAGCAACTTTAATGGCTTGCGGCCTCATAGAAAGCTGAACGTCGATTATAAATCCCAGATTGCGGGCTTGTTTAGTAGGCGGTGGGGTGATACCCAGCTTAAGAGGCCAGTGTTGGGGCCCCAGAGTTCTTTGCTTTTCCCCAGAATAAGCACCTCAGTCTTTTCTCCATTAAGCTTAAGAGAGTTGTTTAGCATCCACTGCATGATTTTACTCAGACATAACTGGAGACAAGAGGGTCCAAAGGCTCCTTTAGCAGAAAGGGAGAAGATTATTTGGGTGTCGTCAGCATAAGAATAGATTGACTGCCCTGCCTCCTCTGCAATCTCGGCCAATGGTTTCATATAAATGTTAAACAGCAACGGGCTGAGAATCGAGCCCTGGGGCCCCCCATAGGGTGAAGCATGGACTTTGGAGGCTGCCCCTGAAAAAGAAACCTGAATTCTATGACCGGACAAGGGGGTGAGAACTCAGAGTGAGGGAGAGGGAAGGAAAGAGAGGGAGAGGGAAATAGAGAGAGGGAGAGGGAAATAGAGAGTTGGAGAGGGAAACAGAGAGAGAGAGGGAGACAGAGAGAGAGTGAGAGTGAGACAGTCAGAATGAGTGGGACAGAGGGAGTGAGACAGTCAGAGTGAGTGAGACAGAGGGAGATAGGGAGTGAGTGGGAGTGAGACAGAGGGAGACAGAGAGACAGAGGGAGAGAGAGGTAGAGAGAGGGAGGGAGAGGGAGAGAGAGAGGGAGGGAGACACAGAGAGAGAGAGAGAGAGACAGAGAAAGAACGAGAGAGAGAGAGAGATGTGTGTATGCCGGGTCTGGAGGCTCAGTGGACGAAGGAGTCTGATGCAGGAACCTTTGATCAACCTCATGGTCACAGTTTTTTTTGTTGCTCTAGCCCCAAACCCTCCCCCACTGACCCCGCCCCCACCTGTGCGGCCCTCAGACACAAACCACACTGTAAATTTGGCCCCAGAGAGAAAGTTTGTGAGTACCCATGCTGTAGAGAAAGAAAAAAAAACAAGATGAAGTTGCGCCTGCAAGCAAAAAGAAAAAGGACAGTGTTGAAGAGAATGTTGGTTATCGGTTTGAAAATTGTTGTGGTGTCAACTGCTATGCTAATGTAGTTGTTAAAGTTGTTTTTTTTAAGTTTGCAACAGCAAATTGTTGAAAATTGGGAAGCAAGATTCTGTTCATTGTTGTATTCTGTTTATGAGAAATGTAATAGTGATAACTGTAAAATACAAGGTGTTTCTGATATTCGAAATGTTTTGGACATATGTTCTGGTTCTACTCAATTTACGCAGAATATTCAGCAAGATTGTCAGGAATTTTTAATGTTTATGCTTGGTGTATTGGAAGATGAAGATGTAGATATTGAAATCCTTTTTGGCCTTTCTTATAAATGGCAACATGACTGTGAAAATTGTTTGTTTACATGTAGCACTAACATAGACACTGACAGAGTCATATATTTGACTTTACCAGACTGTGAATCAGTGTCGTTTAACAATCTAGTTAGAGGAGCAAGTCAAAACATGGAGTGTAGCCAATGTAAATCAGAAATGTCATCAACATTATTTATGCATAGATATGGACAGTATGTCATTTTAATGCTGCAACGTTGTAGAGCTGATGGATGAAAGTTAGAAACTTTAATTAAAAATGTTGTAGCTACTCAACTATCAAGTTAGGAAGAACTTTTGTAGCTGTTGCAATTATTTCTCATGATAGACCTTCTACAAATTCTGAACATTACACTGTTTATTTAAAATGTCTGAAAGGTTGGATACATTGTAATGATAGTCAATTAGTTTTTAAGCAACGTTTGTCTAAAGAGTTACCAAATTCCTACCTAATATTTTTAAAGCCAAAATTTTAAGAACAAAATTTGGCCTTTCAGGATTACTGCTGTTAAGGTAGATTATTCTGGTGTTGTAGAGTATTTTGTAAGTGAGGGTGAGGAACTTGAAGGTTATCCTCTTGTTGATGTTAAGGCAGTGTAGGTGTATCAGGTCATGGGTAATGTGGCTGCAGCAGGAGCCATTAAAGATCAGTCAGGTGGAGGTGTTTTGGATTTGTTGTAGTCGTTGTAGGTGTTTGGGTGGAATTCCTGTGTAGAGTGTGTTGCCACAGTGTAGTCTGCTGCTGATGAGGGACTGTGTTACTGTTCTTCTTCTTTTGGTTAGGATCCACTTGTAAATGTTGCGGAGCATGTGGAAGGTGTTATAGCATTATGAGGAGATGCTGTAGACTTGCTTACACATGGAGAGGGAGGAGTTGAGGTTGAATCGTAGGTTGTGTACATGGTCGGTAGGTGTTGGTACTGTCCACAGTGAAGTTGGCCAGCAGGAGTCATCCGAGGCTGAGGGGGTGGGTCTGAGGATGATTACCTCCATGTTGTGCGAGTTCAGGTTTAGAGAGCTGCTCCTTATGAAGTTGGTGACGTCCTTAATTGCGTGGTGGAGGTTGGTTTTTGTGGCATGTGGCTCCTTCGTGAGGAAGAGGATGAGCTGGGTGTCATCGGCGTAGGAGATGATGTTGAGGTTGTGATGGTGGGCTACTTGTGTGAGGGTGGCCATGGAAATGTTAAATAGCGTCGGGCTGAGGGATGAGCACTGGGGGAAGGTGCAAATGATGTCAGTGGTTTTGGATCAGAATGCTGGGCGGCAGACGCTCAGGATTACTATTGAACAACTTTCAAACTAAGAATTTAACACATACTATTTAGCCATGAGGGAAAGTATTTGAAACCATTAAGGACTTTATTTTGTATATTTTGTCAGCATATATTTGTAAGTAACATTATCTACAGTTTATGAAAATTAATGAAAGTGTTTTGTTATTTTAAGAATGTTTGACATACCTCATAGTTACGTAAGAAATTGGTCTTAGAAAAAAACATTTAACATATGATTTATTTCTATTTCTTAGATTGTTATTGAGAATGTTTTTAAGATAATCTTCTTGATTGTCTTTTTTTTGCCCACTGTTATGTTATAAGCACTATTGAACTCACTGTTTCTAGTGAAATTCAAATTTTTCAGAGTACAGCAAAAAAGGCAAATAATATGCTTTACAAATTATTTTGTGTCGTAAAAGATATATTGTAACTGTATTTTTTTGTCTTCTACAGATGCTAATTTTATTATATATATATATTTTAAAATTTATTATTTTGAAGGTAAGTATAAGTAACTGTTAAAAATGGGATGTACTTCTACAGAGCTGAAGTAACAGAACGTGGATGGAGTACATAAGTGTGTAAAGATGGTTTGTATCTATTAAACACATTTGAAGAAATTAAAATATATATACTGAGTGTACCGGTATTCTTTGCATTTTACTACGGCACATCTACTACTTTGGAACTGGTAAGGTGAATAAACATATTGTCGTTTTTTTAAGTACTGCATTTTATTATAATAGCCTTAGTTTTTACCTATAGTGATAAGGATTGACAGGTTTGAAAATGTAAGAAAATGTTATAACTAAAAATTCATATAAGTAATTTTATTTATATAATCTTACAAAGTAGTTGAGAATGGTATTTGCATGATATTTTTTAAAGGGCGAAATAGTTGATAAAGCTACTTTTGTATTATGTAATAGGAAAAACGATAAAATCAAGTGTTTATGTTTTTGTTCAAGGATCTACAACATCGAACATTCACTATGGAAGTAGAACAGAATGATATAGAAGACAGTTTGGAAATTAGTAACACTCTCATAGAAGAGCTAAATATACCTTTCATGGGCAGCGAGAATGAAGATGAAAATATTAGTGCTGCAGATATCAGGTGTGATTTTTTTAGATGAAACCTTGGATGCTGATTTTGTGCAAGCATTAGAGGACATCGAGTTTGATGTTATGACTTTTGAAATTGATAATCAAGAAAATGAAATACCTGATAAAATTATTTTAGAAATTCTATTAAATTATGAAATGTTACAAGAATAAATGTATTATTATATAATAATAATGGTTTGAGAGACTCTTCTTGCAGAAGTTTAATCATTCAGCTAGTACCCAAGTACTCATGGTGCAAAGTGACCCTTAAGGCATGGACTGCTTCAAACCCCTATAGATTATGTAGACACTCTTCTATGCACCAGCAAACTTGTCTTTTATACCTTTTATTTCCCAGTCTATATCCTTTCACTTCCAGCAAAGTCTCTGTGATTGCTGATCCCGTATTGAACTGAGCTATTCACCAGAATGTCCTTATCTATGCACTGTGCTAAAAATGAAGCTATTTTAAATTCAGTCAGACACTCTCCTTGCAGAACTGTAATTATACAGTCAGTACCCAAGTAATCATAGAGCCAAGTAGGCCTTAGGTCATGGACTAAGTTAAACTTGTATAGCATGCAGTCTTCTATGTACCCGCAAACTTGTTTTTATAGATTCAATTCCTCAGTCTGTATCATTAGACTTTCAGCAATCACTGTCACTCTACTGTTTCAATATTGTAGTGAGCCATTCAGCAGTATTTCCTTATGTATGTACTGTGGTAAAACTGAAGCTGTTATAAATTGAGTGAGGGATTTTCTTTGCAGAACTGTAATTATCCACTCAGTATCTAAGTTCTCATGCAATAAAATAGGGCTTAGGTCATAGACTGCTTCAAACTCCTATAGACTTGTCATCAGTGGGGTCATTTGAGATGTCATCAGTGATGGCATCAGTGATGTCACTGACCATGTCATGAATGATGTAATATGTGACATCATCAGCAGTGGATTGCAGGCGCGCGAGGTATAGTGCGTCCAACTAACTATAACGTGGGAATTTCAATGGTTTTGTATGAGTAAAATGTTCAGCTAACTATAACTGGTGTGAAACCTATGTTTTTTTTTAGTGAATTTCAAAAGTTATTTAATTGTTAATTCCTAACTATAAAGAGTGTTAAACCTATGTTTTTTTCAGTGAATTTCAAAGGTTTTTTAAATGCTAATTCATACCTATAACGAGTTTGAAACCTACGTTTCTTTAAGTGAATTATTAAGTTGTTTTAATAGCAAATTTTTATTGCTAATAATTATTATAATTTTTTCAAATTATTCCAATATTCTATATTCTTGTGATATTAATTTTTGAATGTAATTTTCCTTTTTTTTATATTTATACCCTGGTGCGCTCAGGGTGCACGCTCCCGTAAACGCACCCGTACACGTAGCGAGAGCGAAATTCCCGCAAGCGGAAAAAAATATATTTATGTATTTAAAGTAAATAATAATGCAAGACATTCAGTGGCATACTCATAAAAGTAGTATTTTTGATTTTTAAAAACCGTTTTTTAAATTAAAACACATTTCTGAAAATCGAACAAAACGTCATTCATACGCGCCGCGTAAGCGCCTCCGTAAGCGCCCCATAAGCGCCCCGGAGAGCGCAGCGTAAGCGCGTGTCAAGCCATGTGACCTTAAAACAACACTTTTGATTGGTTCAGAAAAGTTTTTTCCCAACTATAGAAAGTCCCCACCCATTTCCCTCACTACCTTTTTGCAATTGCTGAGGGAACACCTCTTGCCTGTTTGTCATACTACTAGCACTCATTTTCCAAAGATGTCTGCTTCCCAGGACCCCTCCACAGATTCTGATGTGGAATTCCTGCCTGAGGACCCCCCCCAAAAAAAGTTAAAGAGCATTTTATTTGGAAGTTCTTTACTTTCCCAGAGGGGGAAAAGAAATGTAATGCTGCAAAGGTAACGTGCCGGATATGTGACACAACTCTGTCACGTGGGAATCCCACCCAAAAATACAGCTTTGGGAATGCCACCTTGATTCGGCATGTGGAAAGGAGGCATCCTAACAACTTTGCTAGGGAGAGCACCAGGGACCTGGCACGCAATCCCCCAAGAGATGGCGACTCCCCCTCCTCCGGAGCATCTACATCGTCTGTGAGAGGTGGAGAACCGGGCCTTATGGGCCTGGCGGCACAGGACACGCCTTAAATCCCCGAGTTCAGCTTCCTTGTCGAACAGAGACACGAGACACTCTGTTGGGCGTAGAAAACCAGGTTTATTAGCTGCAGCCAAGCACAGTTGTCCCAGAAGTACGTACAATGTATATTCTGAGGAGACTGCCACTTCAGTCCGTGGTGCACAATCTCTTATAGTACACATATTTACGACATATACTCCTAACACACACAAAGCAAGCCAATAGGAAAAGTTAGAAAACAAGCTATCAGGTGTCTCAAATATGCCCCTTTCTCAAACCCCGTGTGTTACCCCTTCCAACAAATTAATCAGTGCTAGTACCGACAATCCAATTTGCAGGTGGCAGGACGTATTTGTGTGCCTCAAAGGATAATTGTGTAACAAGAGAATACAAGGAGAGAATAGCGAAGGCCAGTCGGATAAGATAATGTAAGGAAAGAATAGGAGAAACCAAATAGTCAGTCGAGACAGGGATCCATCAACCCAGACATGGATTAGCGAACTCGGCCAGACCCTGACATCGGTTTCGTAAACAAGGGCAGGGAGTTACTCTTTAACAGAAGGAACACGTAGCAGCTGAGAAAAGCAAAAACAACTTGTTTGCCGTGCTGCCTGAGTGAGGGCAACACAAAATGGCGACGAGACACAAAATGGCAGCCAAATACGGGACGAAGTCAAAAACCAAAGAACCTCAGAGGAACAACAACAACTTTAGTCCCCAATGTACAGCCAGTGTTTGCAGATTTGAAAATACACTGTAAACAGTGTGATCAACTGCTCCGCTACGGGGAGCAGAGCATTGAACTAATTGTTCGAAAGAAGGAGGAACACCACTGCTCCACCCAGCCCTAATTTTTCCCCTTTTTTTGCTCCTGTTGAGCAGTTTTGCATATCCCGGTTTGTTTTTGTCCTGAAAAAAATCCCCCAAATTTTTAAAATCGTTCTTAAAAAGTAAAAAAATGTTTTTGTATTTTTAGAACTACCTCCAATTCTCAAAAAAGAGCTATATTCCTTATATATTGTGTCATTCTTATTTTTCAAGGAATGTGTACTGCATAAATGAATGGATAAAATGACTGAATGAAGGCGAGAAAGTGACTGAGAACAAATGACAGAAGGGGAGTGAGGGAAGGTGAGTTGTGAACGGGAGTGAGTCAAAGTGGAGTGAACAAAGGAGAGTGACAGGAAGTGAGGTACTGAGTGAAGGAGCAAAGAAAGGTGAGGGAGTGTTGGTGAGTTAAAGGGAGTGAGCGTGAGGGAAGGGGGAGTGACAAAGTGAGGGGATAGAGAGAGGGAGGGTAAGAGAGAGGGAGTGAGGGAAGGGGAGTGAGGATGTGAGAGGACAGAGGGAGTGAGAGAAGGAGTGAGTACGTTATTTTAATAGCTAATTTTTATAGCTATTAATTTTTATAATTTTTTCTAATTATTCCAATATTCTATATTTTTGTAATATTAATTTTTGAATGTGTAATATTATTTTTTGAATGTTTTTTCCTGTATATATATTTTTTTTATTGAAACTCCGGTGTGCTTAGGGTGCGCGCACCCGTACGTGCACCCGCCCTGAGCATACTCCGCGAATTAAAAAAAAAAAAAGTTTTTTTGCCCTTAAGGTTCCTTCTAGGCCCCCCTGAGAAAACCTAGGAGGTCAGGGGGTCTCTACCCTGCCCCCTTTTTACATTTTCACCTTTTGTTTTTCACCTCTTGAGTCTCGGTTCTACCGAGATACAAGATGGCAGACACTCCGGACCATTTGGAATGTTCACAGACACCCGAGAGCCAATCAGCTTTCCGCTCGCGCACTTCCGTGGCGTGCCGGGTGCGCTTACCGGTACGCATACCCAAAGCGCTTGAAGCGCACATATAGATATATACATTTTTTTGAAGCTAATTTTCATAACAACCACTTGAGAATTTTTCACCAAATATGGAAAAGGCCCTACTGCATACCAGTCCCTACCATTTTGCCAAGTTTGGTGTAATTCTGTTTGGCGGTTCGGGCTGTAGCCGTGTCTAATCGTCCAATGGAAATTAACATGGGGAAAACACGTTTTGGGGCCCCCCTTTTTTCTCGATAAGAATTGAATGACTAAATATCATCAAAGAAAGATACTAAGAGACTCACCTGATATCAAAGCAGGTTTAAAGACATAAAGAAGCTACTCCCTTGATCAACGGTGGCCCCTCCGTGCGCATAGAAGATCTTATTTTTTTGATCTTTAAGCTCAAGAGATATTAAACTCCTGAGAAGTTCACAACACTTCGGAAAGCAATTGAAACGCTCTTCCCACTTGAAATACAGATACGGAGTCAAATGTTGTAAATGTCCTGAAGAAGGTGTCAAGATTGACAAGCACCGAAACGCTGCGTCAACTGTTTTTACTTTGACTGTACATATATTCACTGTATTGCCACTGCTCGGTGGTTTTTAAAATTGTTTTTTTATTATGTTTTAGATTGTAACCCAGCCGGGAGGTAAAGAATAAATATCATGATTTTTTAATTTAAAAACTGTTTGCCTGGTGTATCTACTAGTTGTTTCATTTTAATTAACTTTACTTTAGTTGTCTACTCTGCCTTACTCGTGTTACCAAATTGTATTATGAAAGGATGTATAGAATTTTTTCCCTAGCTAGACCCCTTCTATGAGTGATGGCTCAGCAATCCTAGTCTGCTACGTTTAAGACAGGGACTCCAAATCTTTCTCTGTGTTAAGATCCCCCTCCCTGCTATATACTACAGGGGTACCTCCTTTTTCTTTCATAAAGAAACAAAGTGGGAAATGAATGAAAGGGTGCAAGGTAGACCCCTCTTGACCCCCTAGGATTGATGTGGGGGCTATTGAAGGACAAAAAAATAAAATTAAAAAAAAATTGATTTTTTTCGCGGTGGAAGCACTACCTGGTACGCGAACCGGATAGCTTACCGGTAGAGTAACGGGAGTCCGCCATCTTGCGGTAAGGTCTAATTTGGACACAAGATGGATGATAAACAATGCTGAGTTTGTGTAAAAGGGGGCAAGGGAGACATATCTTGACCCCCTAGGTTTTGTGAGGGTGGATGAAGAGGCCTATATATGTCTAAAAAAGAAAAAAAAATCAAATTTTCGCGCGGTTAGCATCCGGTGCGCGAACCGGGTAGTGCTCCGGAAAACGTAAATCGTGAAAATTAGTAAAAAAAAAGTTACTTTTAAGATTTATATAGAGTAATCATAGTTAGGGTAGCTCTGAAAAGAGCTTTTGGGTCTGTGGAAGATTTAGGTACTTATAAGTAGGTTCCAATACACAGTCTAAAATTCTGGATGAAAACTCTGTTCCCCTCATCTGTGAAGTGCACACCATCTCCTCTGTAGATATCTTGCATGTAGTAACGCAACTTATTGTTGTAGATGGCGCCCATTCCATGGTCTCTTATGTAAGCTGAAACAGACTTATTTACATGCTTCCTCGCTTTCTCAATTTGTGGACAAAATTGATTGGACCACCTCCATTTCTGTCTTTGGCATATATTGGAATATACCAAGGCAGTTGGAGGAAAAAGTGCCATCAATTGCTCAAAGGTGTCCTTTAAAAGCATTTCCAGACCAACCCCAGTCAAAGTGCCCAAATCATTTCCTCCACAGTGCACTATTATGAGGTTAGGGTTTGGCAGATCCAAAAAGGTATTTACCAATGGTATCAATTGGTGACATTTCAATCCTCTTTGGCCAATCCATTTGATTTCCACATTTTGTAAATTGAGGTTGTGTAAATTTCTGTTATCAGCATACCTGTGGGCCCAGTGGATGTAGCTATGTCCAAGAATCCAGACAGAAAACATGGTGAAAGGAGGTTCTGCTGCACTCAGATGAAGTGTGGGAATGAAATGGCAGTTGGAACAGTAGGAGTTTGTAATGAAAAAAATTGTGGAGTTTTAGTGCTAATGATTCAGTAGCAGTGATTGGTGTTTTTTTTGCTGAAAACAGAAAGTTATTTACTTACCTACTCTACTCCTTCCACTCCTTTTGTCAGTCTCTCTGTTCTCACAGTTCCTCACTCCTTTTCACTCAGTCCGTTTCTCTAACACAAACTGTTATTGTCTCTTCACTCTTTTACAAGTTGTTCTTTATGCTTTCTCTCTGTAGTTCATGCACACTATCTTATTTTCATTTTTTTGATGCTTCAATTATTCTTTTTCTATCACTTCTTCTTTTCTTCTTTCTGTTTTTTCTCTCTGTCATTCCACATATTTTAATCTTATTCACTATGATACACCTTGTTTTAATCCTATTTACTTTCACTCTCTTTTTTTTTAACACCTTCCCTCAGGGTTGTTGTTTTAGTCCGGTTCTATCCCTACTTCTTATTCCACATCCTTTACTCTCTTTCTTTTTAATTTGAAGATTCATTCACATTCTCCAAGTAACTCTTGTTTATTATTCTTCTACACTCTTTTTTTCTTTCACTTCCTTTTCTATTTTCTTTTTCTCAATTTTTCCCTCTTACAACTTTTCTTTGTATAATTATCTATTATACAGTATCTCTGTGTTACTCCCTCTAGCTGTCTTTCTTTTAACATTATTCTCTCTGTCTCCTTCCCTTATATACACTATTTTTTTTTCTTCATTTTTTGGGGGTTCGCTTCCGGTTCGCGTACCGGGGCGCGAACCAGGAAGCGAATCAAAAAACAAAGAGAATGCAGGAGTGCTAAACATTTTAGCAATTTTTTATAAATGGGAGGTAGTTCTGAAAAGAACATTTTTTTTCATTGTTTTTGTTGTTTTATATTTTTTTATTATTTTTCTGAACATTTTTAATTTTTTTTGTATTTTTTGAGCAATTTAAAAAAACAATTGGTTTTTTTGAGGGGGAAGAACGAAAAACAGGCATTAGAAACGGCTCAACAGGAGCAAAAAAAAAAAATTACTTTTTGGGGCGTTTTGAGCACTTGTGATTTTCAAATGCTCTGGTCATTAAGTTTACACTCATCTCGCCGTAACAAAGTAATCCAACACAATAAATACACACTAGCTTGATGTGTGCAAAATTGGTCTGGATAGTGGGGACCGTCTCCCTCGCCTCTGGTCCCGAAAGACTTTCCTGTGTTGAGGTGGTGGCCACAGGAGTTGGTGGGTTTTCACGTAGGTTACGCACCTCAGCCACGCTGAAATTTATTGGATGCCACCTTTGCATGTGGCGATGCATAGTATAGTTCCCGAAGCTATACTTTTTATCTGTGCCTCAGGACAGAACTTCTTTACAGATCAGGCATGTAACATGACGGGCATTGACCTTTTTTTGGCCTTGAGGAAATGTAAAAAACTGCCAAATGAAATTGTCCTTGTGGTGGGATTTCCGGGGCTGTTCTTGCAAGAATACTCTCTCATGTACATCCTGTTCCTCTTCTTCCTCCTCTTCCTCAGGGTTGAGAATGAACTGGGGAGGTGGTCCTTCCTTCCTAGGAGGTGGTGGTGGTGGTGGGGGGTCCACCAGCTGCAGCTACTATTGAAGCCATCTTTCAATAATCAAAATAGGTCTTCCTCTCACAAAGTTGAAAGTCAGAGTGAGAAAAAAAGGAGGGGGCTTTCATCATTTGGGAAAAAAAATGTTCTAAACCAATGAAAAGTGTTATTTTTAGGTCACATGACCTAGCCTTACATCATTAGGAAACCAAAAGTGAAATAAACCAATAAAAAGTGTTATTTTCAAGTCACATGACCTGTTACACTTACGTTACGCGTCCCGCTACACACCCGGAGCGCTTCCGGGGTGCTGCGCTTCGCGCCTCGGTTCGTGTTCCGAAACGCTTCCGGGTGCGCTAACGCGGCGCGTCATAAGACGCATTACGCGGCAACGCGATACGTTGCGCTTACGTGACGCGTCACGATGTTGTTTTCCAACGCGGCAGTTGCGCTAATGGAACGTTTACCGGTTCGCGGACCGGGTCGTGGCAACAAATTGAGCTAACGGGAAGCTACCCGGTACGCGGACCGGTAGCGAAACAAAAAATAATTATTAAAAAAAAATATATACATTAAAATATTATATTAAAAACATATAAAATATATTTTTCGATTAAAAGAAGAATACATTTTACAGCTTTTGATATTTGCAAATAAAAAACCATTGAAATTCAATGAAAAAAACATAGTTTATAGACCATATATAGTTAGGAATTAGCATTTACAAAACCTTGAAAATTCAATGAAAAAACCATAGGTTATAGACCATATATAGTTAGGGATTAGCATTTACAAAACCTTATTTTACTCACACAAAACCATTGAAATTCGCATATATAGTTAGTTGCACTAACTATATATCACGCACCCGCAATCCACTGCTGATGATGCACATATTACATCATTTATGACATGGTCAGTGACATCACTGATGACAACTCAAATGACATCACTGACAACATCACTGATGACATCATTCATGTGATAATACGATGAACCTCTTCAGACTCTAATATAACCTTAGATACACTCAGTGTAAACAGACACTCACAGATTGTCACTCATCCAAGGAGTTACTCATACACCTAGTCAGTCATGCAAAGAATCAATCACACCTCCATTTCCTCAACTATACAGTTATACACACCTTACTAATTCAAACATATTCTAACATATATTTACTCTCTTATACAATCACTGATACAAGTTTTCAATGATCCATGCAGCCAGTCACACATTCACTAGCTCTTATACACAGTAATTTATATATGTCAACTCTCACATGTACTGTATTTTACATATGTATTTACTTTGACATGTAGCACTGAGATATCCATTCATTCACCAATACACTCATGCACATAGTCAACCATCCATACAGCTGTTTCCACATGCAGTTTTGAACCCATACATCTAGTGAATCAACTGTTCACACAGCTATGCACAGAGTCACACACCGCCCTAGTCACAGACACAGTACTACAAGCCGTTGGTGTCATTGTGGCTATCCCTGCCCTATTCGGTCATATGCCCGCAACGCCACACCACACCACTCCGATTACGTTCCAACATTGGCCCCACATAGCTACCTGTCACAGGCATAATTGCTGTTGGTGTACAGGTCAGTGGTCTAGTTCTCAACATCTCACAGCCACTGTCTGAGGGCAGTTTGCACACACACCACACCCATCCGGCACATGCATCACAGGCCATGTGACCATGCAAATATAATAGATCGACAACATCACATTCTTTCACTGCCGGTGCTGACTTGCTGGCGAATGCTCCATGGGTCTCAACCATAAAGAGTCTATGAAAATATGCACAAAAGGTTAGTCGCACCCTCAGCTGTATGGCCATATATGCATAGGGTGAGTTCCACCCCAAACTCATGTGGCCATCAGCAGCCTACCACCACGTGACACGGGCTTGACTTCCACAGGCTTAGCAGCACCAAACCCTGAGGTGGTCTCCGCCATTGACGACTCAGGGCTCAGCGGCATGTGTTAGATCTGCCGGCTGCGGAGAAGCTTATGTGGTCTCCACCATTCAGGAGTCAGCGACTTCTGTCAGATCCGCAAAGAATCCGATGTAGTCTCCGCCATTCAGGACTCAGGACTCAGCGACATCTGTAAGATCCGCACAGAATCTGATGTGGTCTCCGCCATTCATGACTCAGGACTCAGCAGCACATCTGAGATCGGTAGGGTTTTGACAGGCACATTGAGTCCGCCCACTGCTGCACACTCCGCTGGCACCAGGTAAATATTTGCTCTCTAGCTTGTTTTTCCTTCTCGGTTTCTCTCTCTCAGTCCTTTAATATGCGCATTACACAAGTGCCTATTTTGTACTTTATTTTCCAGGCTCTGTTGTTGACATCCATGGTCCCCACAGGAGTCTTCCACCTTGTGGTTTTCTAATATTTTTGTTAAATTTTGTTAATTGGTTTATTATATATATATATATATATATATATATATATATTTTTTTTTTCTTTTCACTGAAAAAACCATAGGTTATAGACCATATATAATTAGGGATTAGCATTTACAAAACCTTATTTTACTCACACAAAACCATTGAAATTCGCATTTATAGTTAGTTGCACTAACTATATATCGCGCACCCGCAATCCACTGCTGATGATGTCACATATTACATCATTTATGACATGGTCAGTGACATCACTGATGACATCACTGATGACAACTCAAATGACATCACTGACAACATCACTGATGACATCATTCATGTGATAATACGATGACCTCTTCAGACTCTAATATAACCTTAGATACACTCAGTGTAAACAGACACTCACAGATTGTCACTCATCCATGGAGTTACTCATACACCTAGTCAGTCATGCAAAGAATCAATCACACCTCCATTTCCTCAACTATACAGTTATACACGCCTTACTAATTCAAACATATTCTAACATATATTTGCTCTCTTATACAATCACTGATACAAGTTTTCAATGATCCATGCAGCCAGTCACACATTCACTAGCTCTTATACACAGTAATTTATATATGTCAACTCTCACATGTACTGTATTTTACATATGTACTTACTTTGACATGTAGCACTGAGATATCCATTCATTCACCAATACACTCATGCACATAGTCAACCAACCATACAGCTGTTTCCACATGCAGTTTTGAACCCATACATCTAGTGAATCAACTGTTCACACAGCTATGCACAGAGTCACACACCTCCCAGACACCCACACACACACACTCACTCTCCCATACAAATACTTGGGCAACCCATCAATAACCCATATAGTTACTCATATAGCACTGATCAACATATGCAGCAGTTTACAGAACAACAGATATAAAGATGCACAAATTAAGACAGTTTAGTCACTAACCCATGCACTCAGTGAGACACATTTAATCACTCTCTCATACAATCAGTCAAGCACCTACTAAATCCTTCATCCAGACACTTATACATCCACTCATCCTTCAATATGTAAGACATATTTTAACTTTACAGAAACATACAGTCACTGGATGATGTCATCAGTGATGTCATCAGTGATGTCACTGACCATATCATGAATTATGTAAAATGTGACATCATCAGCAGTGGATTGCGGGTGAGCGATATAAGGTTAGTGCAACTAACTATATATGCGAATTTCAATGGTTTTGTTTGAGTAAAATAAGGTTTTGTAAATGCTAATCCCTAACTATATATGGTCTATAACCTATGGTTTTTTCATTGAATATATATATATATATATATATATATATATATATATATATATATATATATATATATATATATATATTCACTGAAAAAACCACAGGTTTCACACCAGTTATAGTTAGGAATTAGCATTTAAAAAACCTTTGAAATTCACTGAAAAAACCATAGGTTTCACACCAGTTATAGTTAGGAATTAGCATTTAAAAAACCTATTAAATTCACTGACAAAACCAGTTATAGTTAGCTGGAAATTTTACTGACATAAAACCATTGAAATTCCCACGTTATAGTTAGTTGGACTCACTATAACTTGCACGCCTGCAATGCACTGCTGATGACGTCACATATTACATCACTCATGACATGGTCAGTGACATCACTCATGACATCACTGATGACACCATCCTTGTGACAGAGTGACAGACCTAATTTCAGTGTAATGTAACGCTTGAAACACATATTCAAAAATAGAAACAAACATTTTCAAAAAAATGGAGATACCCAAACCAGTAACAACAACCAATTCAGTAATTCCACCATCTATATACTCATCCACTCATTCACCAACAGTTCTATATAGTCACTCATATATATACTCACTCATCATATGTAGTGATACACCTATACATCCTGTTACACATCAGCAGTCACCCAAAAGTTACTCACACACATACTCACACATGCACATAAACTATTGAACATCCATTTATTTGCATATACATTTATACACACACTACCACCTTACTTCTAAGGAAACTTACACATACTTACTCTCTTAAACAATCACTTATAGAAACACATACTTATTTAAACAGGAACTCCTACAATCTCTCACTATATATACTATACTCACTTATATACATCAATACTCACATATACTAGATTAAAACATATGTAGTTACTAATGAAGACACTAGTGAGACAGTCATTCACTCACTAACACACACATATACACACTCGTCCACCTATACAGTCCTGCACATATGCTGTCTTCAAAACACATACAAACAGTGAGTCAGTCACCAACCCCTGCAGCCACTTATACACAAAGAGAAACACTGATACAAACATTTAAATATTTAAACAATACTCGCCAATATATGTATTCACTAAGATACACTTAATAAGCCAGTTAACCAACCAATTTTTTTTTAAAAAAACATCCATTTACACACCTATTTAAACATTTATTCTTCCATCGACCTTAACAAATACATATATAAAACAAATTTATTTTTCAGAAAGACACACATTCACTGGATGGTGTCATGAGTGATGTCATGAGTGATGTCACTGACCATGTCATGAGTGATGTAATATGTGACGTCATCAGCAGTGCATTGCAGGCGTGCAAGTTATAGTGAGTCCAACTAACTATAACGTGGGAATTTCAATGGTTTTATGTCAGTAAAATTTCCAGCTAACTATAACTGGTTTTGTCAGTGAATTTAATAGGTTTTTTAAATGCTAATTCCTAACTATAACTGGTGTGAAACCTATGGTTTTTTCAGTGAATTTCAAAGGTTTTTTAAATGCTAATTCCTAACTATAACTGGTGTGAAACCTGTGGTTTTTTCAGTGAATTTCAAAGGTTTTTTTAATGCTAATTCCTAACTATATAAGACCTGAAAGCCCACCAGGAATCTCCAGTATGCGCCAGGGGACTGCATTGCAGAGAGGTGTAATGAAGCCACAACCCTTTTTACACCTCTCTGCAACGCAGCCCCCGTGCATGTTTGAAGAGGGGAAACTAATTCCCCTTGCATACTGGGGGCCCCTGGGGGCCAATTAGCCCACCTGGAACCTCCAGTATGCGCCTGGGGCTGCATTGCAGAGGTGTAATGAGACTATGCCCCTTGTTACACCTCTCTGCAACGCAGCCCACTGCCGCGTTTGCAGAGGGGGAACTAATTCCCCTTGCATACTGGGGGTCCCTGGGGTCAACTAGTCCACCAGGAGCCTCCAGTATGCGCGAGGGAGCTGCATTGCAGAGAAGTGTAATGAGGCCACACCCTTGTTACACCTCTCTGCAATGCAGGCCACTGGCGCCTTTGCAGAGGGGGGACTAATTCCCCTTGCATACTGGGGGTCCCTGGATCATATCTGCCCAAACACCGATATTCCGAACGATTGTAAATGACTTTTCTTGAGAAACATTTGGATTTGGATTATCATGTCCTATACTTTGGAATTTTTGAAAGACTGACTTTGAGGATGCTATAAATTACTCAAGTCTGCCCGAATTGTGTGGGTAAAATTGATACCTAGTCACTTTTAATAAGAATATACTTATGTCTCGTCTAACATTTGGAAGAAATATCTAGTTATATGACAACGGGATACCGACATAACTTGAAGGAAATAAGAACGCCCTGAAGAAGTTCTGTTGTACAGAACGAAACGTTTCGGCTGGCTGTGGTACATAAACTTAAGGAAAATAAAAGCATTTGAATATACACCAAGATTCAGCGCTTCAATAAGTACTCTAAGTGATATGATTTGATTGGACTCATTGTGAAAGTGGTGCTGTGCCAAACTTTGAAATATTCTCCACTACTCTCTACTACTTACTCTCTCCTACTCTCTACTACTCACTCTCTACTGCTCTCTACTACTCACTCTCTACTACTCACTCTCTACTACTCTCTACTACTCACTCTACTATTCACTCTACTACTCTCTACTACTCACTCTCTACTACTCACTCTCTACTACTCTCTACTACTCACTCTACTATTCACTCTACTACTCTCTACTACTCACTCTGCTACTCTCTCTACTGCTCTCTACTACTCTCTACTACTCACTCTCTACTCTCTATTACTCACTCTCTACTCTCTACCTCTCTACCTCTCTCTTCTCTCTCTACTAATCTCTACCTCTCTACCGCTACCTCTCTACCTCTACACCTCTACCTCTCTACCTCTCTCTACACGCACACATATAGACATATATGCATATATATATGTGCATATGCATTTATATATATGTATGTGTATGTATAAAAAAAAAACGAAACATTTTTTTTTCTAATCAGCTACTTTTAAAACTGTCATTCTTTTTCCCCATGGTACGCTCCCCGGTACGCTCCCCGGTGCGCGTACCGGGCGCTCCCCCCGCGAAAATCAAAAAAAAAAAAAATTTTTTTTTGCCCCGTGGGGCCCTTTTATGGCCCCAACATCAAACCTAGGGGGTCAAGGGGGGGTCTACTCTGCCCCCTTATGGTCATTTCCCCCTTTGTTTTGGCCACCTCTTGTGTCTCGATCCTACCGAGACACAAGATGGCGGCCGCTCCGGACTGTTTAGAATGTTTACAGACACCCCAGAGCCAATCAGCTTTCTGCGCGCAAGTCGCGTGGCGCGCCCGGTGCGCGTACCGGTGCGCTTACCGGAGCGCTGCTATAGATATATATATTTTTTTGAACCTTAATTACTCAAAATCCACTGGAGCACATATCTTGAGACATAGCAAAGGCACATCGGGCTACCAGTCCCTACAATTTTGCCAAATTTGGTGGAAGTCCATTCAGCCGTTCGGGCTAAAAGTGAAATCGACCGCCCTATGGAAATTAACATGGGGAAAACGCGTTTTGGGACCCCCCTTTTATCTCGGCCCCCGCTTGACGAATCCCCCCCAAACTTTCAGAGAAGGAACGGAACGCCGCGAGGCCATTTTGAGGAAATTTTCAGGCAGATTCGTCAACCGGCGCCAAAGTTATTCCAAATAGAATTTTCAGATTTAACATTGAAAAAAATCCTAACTATAACTACCTACTGGCGACCGCCAGTAGGTAATATATATATATATATATATATATATATTTATATATACTAAAATCCCAATAAGCTCTGGAGAGGAAGCCCCCATCCCCACCAGAAGTGTAATGGCAGACAAGGGAGCAACTCTGGCTTTTTTGTACACCAGTCATCCAAAGGAAAAAAAACAATTCAGCAGTTTCCACAAAGCGGAGGTAAAGTGCACCAACTTTTATTGCTCTACAGTCTTAGGGCACTGATCACACGACCAGCAGTGCAAATCCCACCTCTCTTAAGATTACAAGCGTCATCAACATAGTGAAATGACATTGTGGAAAGGCATATCTTTACAAATTGGGTGGGAAAATATTATGAAAATTGAACATTGCCTGTGGTAGTTGTTCATCAAGAATTCCCAAATCAAAGACTTTTGAGTGAATTAAACCATTTGGCATCGACAGTACTTCACATAATAAAATCTGAATTATTTTCATGATTCCTGCTGGCTTTTGTGGTGTTGGTGCTGGGGACTTAGTGTCCCAGAATCCCAAGGAGTCTGTGTCCAGTTTCCCCCATGTTATGCACTGAAAATATGCCCTCCTCCCACCTCAGTCCGGTATTTTGGTGATTCTTGCTGGCTTTATGGGTGTTGGGGCTGGGAACTATGTGTCCCAGAATCTAGAGGAGCCCGTGACCAGCTTCTCCTGTGCCGAATGCTGAAAAGGGCCCTTCACCCACTGCGGCTCGGTACGTGCATTGGCTGCACCCGTCAGAGCCCCGGGAAGGCTATGCTGGACCCCCCTCTTTACTCCAGGCTCTGGTTACGAGGTCATCGCTTGGACTCTGCGCATTGTGGAGCAGTATGTCTTCCTCTACATTATTGGGAGTCACCTGGGTTGCCCTCTGGTTCTGGTAGGAGCTGCTCCTTTGCATATTAGCAAATGTTTTACTGCTTTACTTGTTGGATGTATGTACTGGTCAATGTCCTCTTGTAACCCGCATGTTGCAAATGGTTATGGAGCTTTATTATGGGCCCAGAGGAACTATATATGTACCAGCACTTCTGTTACTATATTGGGAGAGACCTGCTAAGACTTGCTAAGGCTGGCTAATTTTCTTGACAACTTAGCGGTGTGGAAGACCTTGGGCCTCAGGCGGCATTCGAGTAAGCTTAGGTATACATGGGAAACGTAAGCCCCCAGCGGCTGCCACCAAGGCACAAACAAGTACGGTTGTTACCATGGATGAATTTTTACAGTGTGCAGCAGGGATATTGGACAAGGAAATTGAGCTGGCCACCTATCACCTTTCCTGTTCTCCCCTTATTACCTTTACCTTTAGGTTTACCTGGTACTTCTCCAATAAGCTCTCCTGATCATAATCAGGGTCTATCATCAACAGCCCCAGCGACAGGCAGATACTACAGCTGCTTCCCCTTCATAGAGGCCCATTTGCATCTCACGTGCTCCCATGATCTTGTTAATATACTGCCATCTGTTAAACAGACTGTATCAGGTGAGTCTCTGAGGGTGAGAGGCAAAATGAAATGCATGACTACTGGAATAAATCCCAGCCATCCTAGGTTTATTGATGACCCCCCGTCTCGCAAACCTGCTTCCTTGGTTATGGCAAAGTCTGACATGATGGCTCTGATGAATTACTTTTATGACTCCTTAATAGCTGCAGCCGAGGTCAAATTAGAACATATCAGTTCACGTTCAGCAGACATTGAAAAGTTAATTTTTAAACAGATTGTGATAAACCCGACATGTTCGGTATAACTTCATGCTTCTAATCCACCTGGCAGGACTCATGCTTATCCCCTTTCATTGGGTTAAGTGATTTTCAGCATTTGGTCAAAGCAAGGGATACAGAGTTATTGAAAGTCCAGAGTTTTGGCACCATTGCCAGTTCCCATAATCAACTGAAGCAGTCAAAACTTACCTCCTTACTGTTGATAGCAGATGTGCAACCTCGAGAGGGCACTGCTCATTCTGAGTCTGGGTCAGTCGGAAGATATAACATTGAGGTACACAGGGCAATAAATAGTGTACCAAGCCCCCTCCTGCTCTCTCCCCTTACCCTTAACCTACCACCTGAAGCTACTCCCTATGTATGTGGTAGTTTTGGGGAAATGTATCATGTCTCCCATCAGGTACTTTGGAGGAATTTTACCAATTAAAATGCAAAGTCCTGAATCAACCGGATTTAAATACCACCCTAGAGTTCCAGGTGAAAAGAACTATCGACATGGTACAAAGAGTGAGCTGGGTAGGTCGGGCCAAGAAAAACTTTTCTGGTGACTATATCAATATAAACATTGGCGGGTAGAATCTTAGAAACTATTAGACATCCTCCTCAAAGTGCCCCATCTATTCTTTCATGGTCCTTCCCTTAGGATTCTTCTACCGACCAGCAGACTACACCTCACATCTCCGTCAGTGGTAGGCCCCTCGTTGCTCGGCCATGAATTGGGCCACACAGCCGGGGGCTTCTAGTGCACTGGTGGTTTCTTATACTGGTTGGGGATAATCTTCAGATAGTGCAGCAGAAGGCCTTTTCAAACCAGAGTCCCTCAGACACTTTGGTTGACGGTTGTAAGGACTAAAAGGAGTGCAAAGTAATGAGCTGAAACATCGCTGGACTAGGAAAGATTGCTGAATCTAAGTGGTTATGTTTTATCAAAGGATTTGAAATGATCTGTCTTCAAGAGACTTGGGTCACTCAGAACTGTTTCTTCTTAAATGCTTATTAGACTTTTTTTTGCATCTACAACCCCTTAATTGCCGATCAGACCAAAGGGGGGGGGGGGGGGGGTTGGATATTTACATGTCTTTAGCTATGAGATCTACTTTGGTTAATCACCCAACAGAGGTGCCCACCCTGCAAGCTCGCATATTTTCCACAGGGTCTCGTAAGATTGCTTCTGTTGAATTTGTATAATGCCAACTCCTCCACTCCAGGGGCCAGTAACTTAGGCGTTTGGGCTCTTATTTAACAAATGTGAAATGTTTGAATTTGGTCATCACAAATGTAATGGTTGCTGGTGTTTTTAATGTCCATTTATGTAGGGACCCAAGGGTAGGAGGGGTAAATGCTTTAGGATGTTTCCTTGTCACCGGAATGCATGTGGAACAGACCCAACAGGGTACCAGACTCTTTTAATAATTCCCTTTATACTAAATGTAAGAAGGATTTTGAAATGTGTACCTCCCAACTGAGCAGCCTGGTGTTATGAAGGCTTTTTTTGCAATCTTGAACACTATTTCATCCCTCCTTAAGGACCCCCATCACAACAACAGGGTTCTTTGCGAAGATGGTTTAAGTCAGGATGCTCCTAGGCATTGATACATCTCATGTGTGCACTGTGTACTAAACCCAGGGATTCCACCTTAGTAAAGAAGACCCATAGCTTGTATCAATTAGAACTAACCAGATGCAAAACCATCCTAAAGGAGGAGGAATGGTCAGACCTGACTGAGACTAGAACCTTGAGAAGTAGTTCTAAATTTTGGAGCATAATCAACTGCCCCTTTTTGTAGCCTCCTCCTGCAGGCATATATCTCTGAAGACATTTCGGTGGCCCACTTCAAGGAAATTGACAGCCATCCATTTTCTGCATCCTATTGGGGTGTGGGTGCAGTATAAGAGAAAGCGTTTTTCACATTCTCCGACGAGGATGTTAGGAAGGATAGTGTGGGATTGTCTAAGAATAAAGCTCCAGGCCCAGATGGGATACCACCTGACCTCTTTTTGCAATATGTCAAGATTTGGCCCCAATCGTGACCACTCTTATTAGCACAGCAGTAATGGCTGGTCCCTCTTCCTCATGGGCAAAATCCATCATTGTCCCTGTTTTTAAGAAGGGGGACAGGGACAGCACCCACCTTTATAGGCCCATCACATTGCTTGACTTGCAAGGTGGTGGGGCATATTCTATTGGATAGGCTTTCCAATTGGGGTGATTTAATAATGTTTTATCCATAGTCCAGTATAGATTTCGCTCTGGGCGGTAAACAGCAGATCAATGGCTGAACTAATACTAAGTCCTTAGGAAATACACATATGCTCATCTCAGTTCCATCCACATGGCATTCATGGATCTCTCAGCATTTGATAGTATCAGTAGATCTAAGCTTGGGCAGATCATGTAATCTATGGGGTTGTACAGGGACATTGTTTGATTTTGTAGAGATCTCCATATAGATAATTTGGCTGTGGTACGCTGTTCTGAAAATTTTAAGGTTACACAAGGTTTTAATATCCAAAGGGGGATGCAGCAGGGAAGTATCTCAGCACCATTTCTTTTTAACCTATTCATTAATAAACTGGGGCAAGTCTTAGCTGCTCTTAAGGTAGATTGCCCACAGGTGGGGCCGCATTGCCCACCAGTCTTATTATAGACGGATGATGCAGTTTTAATGGAGAGAACTTCCAGGGGTCTACAGGCTCTGTTGAACTCATTCATCCATTTCATGGAAGAGTTTGATTTCTCTGTGAATGCCAAAAAATCAATCGTGATGGTTGTTGGCTTGCCCTCCACTAAATCATCCACATTCAAAGTCAGACCATCTCCAGTGCCAAAGACTAGCATGTTGTTTCTTATTTGGACTTGTTGCTCTACTCCACCTTAAATTGGCGCCCTTTGGTTAACAGGAATTTGGGGAATTTTGTTAGGGAAAATGCTGCTGTTTTTAACTTAATATTAAACAGAACAAACGCCAATACTGTTGTCCTAAATTCCTGTTATTCGTAACATCACATTGAAATGAAACCAAATGTAGGTTCTAAGACTAGTGATTCAGTCTGATTAAATCATTGTTTTATCATTTTCACTTTAAATACATATGTAAATTACTTAATGCAACTTAAACAAATTATTCAATCCCTCTAATCAAAAAACATTATATACAATGAACAATAAATACAAATGTACACATTCCAAGACATTACAACACATTCATTGTTTCCCAATCAATCCATACATTCCACATTCACTCAGTGACTCTAGCAAACATAGGATAAAATGTCTATTTACATAAAGCACACAAAACACCATAAACAATACTTTTTGTGAAATTTGTGTTTTCAACAAAAATGCTAATCATTTGAGATATATTGGCGTATAAACTGGCGGTCTACAGTTTTCATTTTTAAAACCGAGTAAAGCTTATATATTGACATTGTTTGTTATTTAGAATTATTCAACAGAACTCCGCAAAGCACAACATTGAAACAGTGAGCCAACCTATGTAAGAATATCCACAGGTACTTAGTATACACATATACATCTTTACAAAATACCCAGGTGGACTGTAAATCAAATAAGAGAGGGACACACAACTCATAAAGTACAAGTATATCTTCAATCTCCAAATAGCCACTGCTGACAAAATTGTACAGAATAAATGACAATATCACCACTCATATATCAACTGCATACTTAAAACACCTCCCTCATATATACACATCCAGGAATTTACCTTGTATTGCCATCTTGGCAATCTAAAAACTCAAGAAACATAGAAACAACAAAACAAAATGGAAACAAAAAAATGTGTCTTATCTGTCAATATGTGTACATAACATGACTCAAACATAAAAAGGCAAAAGGTGTGGGGGGGCCTCTGCCAAAATGGGCAACATTACAATTCAGTTGCGCTTCCTTTCCTCCTGTGAATATAAAAAGATAGGGGGAAAAATCATATTAAAACCAAATATATAACCATTCAACAAAATCAAAGAAAGGAAACACAAGTGACCCTCTGAGGATCCTAAGGCCTAGCACAGCCCACTATGAATTAAGACTACCTTTAATTGGCTGCTAATTGAATCTTCAGTTCCTCTTCAGAGTTACATTCAGTAGGCTTTTTGGTCTTGAGATCAATTATATAGCATGATTCTTTCTCTTTCAAACTTAGTTCTCTTTTACTCTTTTGTGTATTATAAGGAATCTGTTCAATAGCAAGGAATGATAATTTGCTTTTGTCTTTGTAGTGTCGTTCTGCTTTCTACAAAATGTTTGACCATCAGATAGTGGGGGTCACCCTTATCTATGGCCCTCATATGCTTTAAGATTAGTTTTCTGTTGACAGGGTGTATAGTGCCCCCTACATAGTTTTTTTACAAGGATATTTGAGAATGTAGATTATATTGGGGAGATTTCATTACAAGAACTGATTGAGCGCCTTTCTCATAAGTTACAAATATATATTACCTACTGGCGATAGCCAGTAGGTATATATAGTTAGGATTTTTTCTCTATGGAACTTTTGAAAATTCTATGTCTAATAACTTTGGCGTTTGTGGACGGAATCGGCTGAAATTTTCAGGAAAATGGCACATTTTGTTTCTGAGCAGCCCCTGAAAATTTGGGGGGGTTCCGTCAAGGGGGGGGGCGAGAAAAAAGGGGGGTCCCAAAACACGTTTTTCCCATTCATTTTTCCATAGGGCGTTAGGCCTCACTTTTAGCTCGAACGGCTAAATGGATTTGCACGAAACTTGGCAAAATTGTAGGGACTGTTAGCCCGATGTGCCTTTGCTGGGTCTCAATATATGTACTCCAGTGGATTTTGAGAAATTAAGGTTTAAAAAACAGATATATCTGTTACAGCGTCCCGGATAGCGCACTAGTTCGCGTACTATTCGCGTAACGGAGCTTTGCAAAGCGAAGCTGATTGGCTGTCCGGTGTCTGTCAACATTCTAAACAGTCCGTAGCGGCCGCCATCTTGTCTCTCGGTAGGATTGAGAGACAAGAGGAGGCCAAAACGAAGGGGGAAATGAAGGAAAGGGGGCAAGGTAGACCTCTTCTGAACCCCTAGGATTGATGAGGGGGATATTTAAGTGCCCCGCGGGGCCCCAAAAAAAAAAAAAAATGTGATTTTTTTGTCGTAGAGGCGCAAATCGGTACGTGAACCGGGCAGCTAACCGGGCAGCTAACCGGCAGCATAACGGGAGTCTGAGGAGAAGCTGATTGGCTGTCAACATTGTAAACAGTCTGGAGCGGCCGCCATCTTGTCTCTCGGTAAGATCGAGAGACAAGAGGTGGTGAAAAACGAAGAGGGAAATGAAGGAAAGGGGGCAAGGTAGACCCCTCCTGAACCCCTAGGATTGATGAGGGGGATATTAAAGTGGCCCGCGGGGCAAAAAAAAAAAAAATTGCGATTTTTCGCCGTAGAGGCGCGTTCCGGTACGCGAACCGGGCAGCTAACTGGGCAGCTAACCGGCAGCGTAACGGGAGTCTGAGGAGAAGCTGATTGGCTGTCAACATTGTAAACAGTCCGGAGCGGCCGCCATCTTGTCTCTCGGTAGGATCGAGAGACAAGAGGTGGTGAAAAACGAAGGGGGAAATGAAGGAAAGGGGGCAAGGTAGACCCCTCCTGACCCCCTAGGATTGATGATGGGGTTATTAAAGTGCCCCGCGGGGCAAAAGAAAAAAAAAGAAAATTGCGATTTTTCGCGGTAGAGGGGCTTCCCGGTACGCCAACCGGGCAGCTAACCGGCAGCGTAACGGGAGTCCGACATCTTGTGTTTTTGGAGCGTCTGGTTTGCGTACCGGGTAGCGTTCCGGTAAGCGTAACATGGGGAAAACCAAGAGAAACAGTAAAATAAAATTTAAAGGAATAGATTTCCACCAAACTTAACAAAATTGTAGGGACTGTTTGTTTGTTGTGCCTTTGCAAGGCCTCAAGATATGTGCACGTGTGGATTTTGTCTAATTAAGGTTAAAAAAAATATATATATCTGTAAGCGTGCTCTGGGGCGCTTACGTTACGGGTTTTGTTCGCGCTGCAGAGACGATACGTCACGTTTATGGGACGCGTCATGAGGCATCTCACGTGGCTACGTGATACGTCACGTAATAAAGAATATATTTTACAGCTATAGATATTAGCTTTTAAAAAACCAATGAAATTCACTGAAAAAACCATAGGTTATAGACCATATATAGTTAGGAATTTGCATTTACAAAACCATGAAAATTCACTGAAAAAACCATTGGTTATAGACCATATATAGTTAGGGATTAGCATTTACAAAACCTTAATTTACTCGCACAAAACCATAGAAATTCGCATATATAGTTAGTTGCAATAACTATATATCGCGCACCCGCAATCCACTGCTGATGATGTCACATATTACATCATTCATGACATGGTCAGTGACATCACTGATGACATCACTGATGACATCTCAAATGACATCACTGATGACATCTCAAATGACATCACTGATGACATCACTGATGACATCTCAAATGACATCACTGATGAAATCACTGATAACATCTCATTTGACATTACTGATCACATCACTGATGATATCATTCATGTGATAATACAATGAACCTCTTCAGACTCTAATATAACCTTAGATACAATCAGTGTAAACAGACACTCACAGACTGTCACTCATCCATGGAGTTACTCACACACCTAGTCAGTCATGCAAAGAATCAATCACACCTCCATTTCCTCAACTATACAGTTATACACACCTTATTTAATCAAACATATACTAACACATGTTTACTCTCTTATACAATCACTGATACAAGTTCACAATGATCCATACAGCCACTCACACATTCACTGGCTCTTATGCACAGTTATTTATATATGTCAACTCTTACATGTACTGTGTTTTACATATGCACTTACTTGGACATGTAGCACTGAGAAATCCAATCACTCACCAATACACTCATGCAGATAGTCAAGCGCCCATACAGCTGTTTCCACATGCTCTTTTAAACCCATACATCTACTGAATCAACTGCTCACACATCTATGCACAGAGTCACACACCTCCCAGCCACCCCCACACACACACTCACTCTCCAATACAAATACTTGGGCAACCAATCAATAACCCATATAGTTACTCATATAGCTACTGATCAACACATGCAGCAGTTTACAGAACAACAGACATAATGATGCACAAATTAAGACAGTTTAGTCACTAACCCATGCACTCAGTGAAACACATTTAATCACTCTCTCATACAGTCAGTCATGCACCTACTAAATCCTTCATCCAGACACTTATACATCCACTCATTCTTCAATATGTAAGACATATTTTAACTTTACAGAAACATACAGTCACTGGATGTTGTCATCAGTGATGTCATTTGAGATGTCATCAGTGATGTCATTTGAGATGTCATCAGTGATGTCATTTGAGATGTCATCAGTGATGTCATCAGTGATGTCACTGACCATGTCATGAATGATGTAATATGTGACATCATCAGCAGTGGATTGCGGGTGCGCGATATATAGTTATTGCAACTAACTATATATGCGAATTTCTATAGTTTTGTGTGAGTAAATTAAGGTTTTGTAAATGCCAATCCCTAACTATATATGGTCTATAACCAATGGTTTTTCAGTGAATATATATATATATATATATATATATATATATATATATATATATATATATATATATATATATATATATATATATATATATATATATGTATGTTATGTTATGTTATGTTATGTTATGTTATGTTATGTTATGTTATGTTAGCAAAGCTTATAAAGTGCAAAACAGCTTCCCCAGCGAAGGGGCGTCCCGGCGCTAGCAGCAACACAACTGACAGGACGGAAAGGCGAGAAGGAGGGACTATGATGTAGGAAACAGGAAGGTTTTGATGGCCTTCCTAAACTCTAGGTAGCTGGTCAGGCCCCGGATCAGAGATGGAAGAGAATTCCAAAGAAGGGCGACCCTGTAGTGGAAGGAACGGCCACCAGCACGGGCTCTCTGTTTTCGGGCGACTACTACAAGATGTTGGCCCTGGGAACGAAGATGGCGAGAGGGAACATAGGGCAGAATAAGCTGAGCCAGGATGTCAGGGGACCACAGTTTCGGGGTTTTAAAGGCGATACAGAGAGCCTTAAATTCAATGCGTGATTGGCTCCTGCAACTTCTAACCCACCACAATGACACCGACGGCGGCGAAGAAGGAGGCACATACCCCACAGGACATCAGGCAAGTTGTTTTTTATTTTTCAACCTCACACACAACGCGTTTCGAGCAGAGTGCCCTTGTTCACATTCATACATATATTTCTCCTACCCCATACCTCAATTAGATGCAAAGACAGAAGGCAAACACCAAAATCTGAAGCTGATGCTTTATTTGTGCAGACGCCCCCTGACAGACGCGTTTCGCCTCATTGCTTTGTCAATGTCAGTTTGTTTGTGCAAACACGCAAGTATTTAAAATCATAATACGTCACATGTTGAAATAAACATGGAAAACTGACTTATGCATCATTGAGTATAAAATTCATGGCAGCCATCTTTCATTGTTTTAACATGGGGCCAACATGTAGGAGGGATTTCTGCTCCTATACAGAACTGTGCATAGAGACTTGAAACCTCAGTGAATTAGGGTGTGCCAAAACTCACCTTTGTATCCAAAATCCCCTACCAGACTAGTAATCAGTGTCTCATTGGTTCTTAGTAACCCCCAATGATTTAGACAACCCAGAATACGGACTTAGAACACCTCAGGTAGCTTGGAACACATGAACACTCTTTCGTTATACTAACATACCAATCCAGAACGAGGAGTAAATGAGGACACGTGCAAGTTTGAAATGTTTATTTCTAATGCAGTGTTCTCAAGTGCAGTCTCTTAGCTATTACAAAGTCAACAGCAAAGTTACTATTCCATATAATACAAAGGGAGAAAGCATGTTAAAATGCTAACTGAAAAAAGTCTAAATAGAACCTCAGTTTACTCTCCCTTGCTAGTATATTATATTATATTATAGAAGGTCTCTTTGGGTTTAGAAGGGCTGGCCCATGCCTCAGGTCTCAGCAGAAGTGGATCACATCATCTCCTCCACCAACTCTCTGTCATGCAAATATTCATCAAGTGTGTAACTCATGCTCTGAGCAGTGCATTATTAATTGCGCCTAAAAGCCAAAGTTGGCCACAGCTGCATATATATTATGTCTAGCCAGTGCGCTGATCAAACTGAACAACAAGTGCTGTGTTGAAATAACCTTGAAGGCCTCGGCACTCACTGTACAGACTTAACTTACCAAGCAAGGCTGATATTATAAGCAAACATATTATTCTCGTGTAAAGCAAAATATTCAACTTGGCGAAAAGCTTTAATAACAAAATGTGTTGTGTGCCGAGGCTGCAGAAAAGGAAAATGGCGTTTAAACTTCTAACAAGCTCATGCTAACATAACACAGTGCAAAGGTAAAACAGTAAAATGTCATCAGTGATGTCATCAGTGATGTAACTGACCCTGTCATGAAAGATGTAATATGTGACGTCATCAGCAGTGCATTGCGGGGGCGCAAGTTATAGTTAGATCAACTAACTATAACAGGGGAATTTCTATCTTTTGTATGAGTGAAATGTTCAACTAACTATAACATCCCTGAATCTATGTTTTTTTCAGTGAATTTCTAAGGCTTATTAAATGCTAATTTCTAACTATAACATGTCTGAAACCTATGTTTTTTTTAGTGAATTTAAAAGGTTTTTTAAATGCTAATTTCTAATTATAATATACATTAAACCTAACATTTTTTTAGTGTTTTCAAATTATCATCCCCTTCTCAACCTGGTCAAAACTGCAAATCTCACCAGTTTTCCATCTATACCTTCCGCTAAAAAAAATCCCCGAAAAACGAGACCCACAACTAACGCTAATGCGATGCACAGTAAGTGTTCCCGTGGAAATTAAAAACTAGAACACCACTTCCCCATATTTTCAATGACCAGCCAAATCTGCAATGTGATCCAAAAACAGGCGATAGGCCGAGTAACCAGTAACAAATTAACATCAACCTTTAACTGGTGTAAGGAGGTAGACTATCTACTGCGTGAATTTGGACACAACTCCCAGGCACATCTAAAGACAAACACGTGATAGAGGTACTGATCATGCAGCTCCAACACCCAACAAGGCCACAACACCCAGCGCCACCACCACCAGAACTTCCTCCCAGACCACTCCCTTACTACCACCAACGCAGAGCAAAACAGGACAACGGACCTTCCCAAAATGCCATGGCCCCTCAACCGCACAATAGCTGAATGTTGGGAGATGTGGCAATCAAGTATGTGTGAAGGAGTCATGTCACCCAATAATAATAATGCACACAATGCCAAGTGCACAGGTGATGTGCTGCACAGACTATGCAAAGCACAAACTTCTCCATGTGCAAATATAGTATTGATACTTGTAGTGTAGTGCACAGTGGACGCAACCATGTTACCTCAGTCAGTGGGGAAGATCTTGGTCATGTAGCTGTGCTGTCCCCCCTGGAAGTGGTGCGGAGTGGGCTGATCCAACATACTCCACTCCAGCGTTGGAGTATGAATAAATAGGCCAGGCTCTGGGCATGGTTCACTTGTGGGATGACCAATGAGTCTGCCAGAGCAGCGGCCATCATCCTGGCACGTGGCTTCCGCCATGACCGCGGGCCTCCTTATTACAGGCCCCCTGCAAACCCAGCCGCACAGTTCCGCACACTTATGTCTGTACCGACTACTGCCTTCGATCTACACTGCAGACAGCAGGGCTCACAATTCATGAGAGTACTGAGAGTAGGTTTTTAGAGTGTTCAGAAATGTGGCGCTCAACTTGTTACGGTAGGGTAATAATAGATGAGTTCTCAAAAGGATATTTTGGTTAGGTCTTCTTGGCCAGAGGAAAACCTTAACCTCTGTAAAGAAAATGAAGGACAAGGAGCCTCCTTCTCTGTGAATTGCGCAAAAGTCCAGAGCACACAGTAAGCGTAAACAGACTGGTTCGTCTGAGAGTAGCAGAAGTAGGGATAGATCCAGACAAAGCATATAGTTTCAAAAGGTTTTATCCACCCACAGTGTTCCCAACCTGGGAATCCCTGTCAAACACAAGTCCAGCCGACACGTGTTTCGTCACAACATATGGCTGTGACTCTTCAGGGCTGTTGTGAATTGACCGAGGACGTGGTCAGGGAACCGGTGATCATTCCAACCCGGTCCTAATCGGGTGGTCTAAAACTTAAGAGGGCGGCACCACTTGGGCTGCCGGTGCCGGTCTGAATGTATCAGGACTTGTTGTATCTACAAGTTCTGGAGAGCTGTGGCTGTGTTTCGCCAAAGTAGTTGCGTCGACCTCAATCGGTTTCCAAGTGCGGGAACTTGGAAACCGATTGAGGTCGACGCAACTACTTTGGCGAAACACGGCCACAGCTCTCCAGAACTTATAGATACAACAAGTCCTGATACATTCAGACCGGCACCGGCAACCCTAGTGGTGCCGCCCTCTTAAGTCTTAGACCACCCGATTAGGACCGGGTTGGAATTATCACCGGTTCCCCGACCACGTCCTCGGTCAATTCACAACAGCCCTGAAGAGTCACAGCCATATGTTGTGACAAAACACGTGTCGGCTGGACTTGTGTTTGACAGTGATTGCCAGGTTGGGAACACTGTGGGTGAATAAAACCTTTTGAAACTATACGCTTTGTCTGGATCTATCCCTACTTCTGCTACTCTCAGATGAACCAGTCTGTTCACGCTTACTGTGTGCTCTAGACTTTTACGCAGGGCTCACAATTCAGATGCAGTGGCAATTGCAGATGATGTAGTCCAGATCGCAAGAGACGTTGCTCCCAGTGTGGCCCGCCCGGACCGCACATCATCGCAGGGTGTGCACACGCTGTGTGCTTCAGGTGCTATTAACTCACTGCACCATAAGTCATCACCATGTGGCCTTATTATAGCAGAATTCAATAGACAAAAGACATTGCTCCGAGTGCGGCCTGCAGGGACCACGTATCATTGCTGGGTGCGCACACGCTGAGTACTCCAGGTGCCGCTAACTGTGCAGCTCAACTCAATGCAACGTGGCTGTGTGCCCATCTTGATCGCTGCCTCCGACATACACTAGGGTTACGACAGTTCACAATTCAAGATTAGTAGCAACGCAACTTGTGTAGGAGATTATAATGGGTTAAGAAGACCAAATGCTCCCAATCTGTGCAGCTCAAGTCAATGTCAAGTGCATGTGGACCTTTGCTGACCGCTGCCTCCGGCCTACACTGTGGAAGACCGGCGACACGTGGTGCCAACGAACTAACCCTGTTCAACACAAGCTGATCCCACATGTGTTATTGTGTCCTGAATGACAGTGACCCCAACTTGGTGACAGCGAGCACAGCACCAGACTCCCTTTGATTAGTGAAGGTAATTTGCATATGGAAGGTCGGCGACATGTGGTGCAACTGAACTTGCACTACGCAGGCCGGTGGGGCCCCCTACGTATGCACGTGGCTGTGGGTCCTTCCTCACCGCTGCCTCCGGTGACACATGGTGCCACTAATTGTCTTCAACATAAGCTGGTCCCACATGTGTAACTGTGTCCTGAGTCCTGAATGGCAGTGACCCCAAGTCTATGGCAGCGACCACAGAAGCATATTTCCATATGCAAGGCCAGCTACATGTAGTGCCACTAACTTTATTTAACACAAGACAATCCCACATGTGTAACTGTGTCCTGAGTCCTGAATGGCAGTGACCCCAAGTCCTTGGCAGTGACCACAGCACCACACTGCCTCTGATCAGTGAGGCATATTTTGATATGCAAGGCCGTCGACACGTAGTCCCACTAATTCTCTTTAACAAAAGCCAATCCCACATATGTAACAGTGTCATGAGTCTTGAATGGCAGTGACCCCAAGTCCGTGGTACCGACCACAGCACCATACTCCCTTCGATTTGTGAGGCATATTTCAAAATGCAAGCCGCCGACACGTAGTCCCACTAACCCTCTTTAACACAAGCCGATTCCACATGTGTAACTATGTCCTGAATGGCAGTGACCCCAAACACGTAGCACCGACCACATCACCAGACTCCCTTCGATCAGTGAGGCTTATTTCGATATGCAATACAGGCGACACGTGGTGCCACTAACTCTGTTCAACTCAAGCCAATCCCACATGTGTAACTGTGTCCTGAGTCCTGAATTGCAGTTACCCGAAGTCCTTGGCACCAAACACAGCCCCATACTCCCTTCGATCTGTGAGGCATGTTTCAATATGCAAGCCGACGACACGTAGTCCCACTAATCCTCTTTAACACAAGCAGATCCCACATGTGTAACTGTGTCTTGAGTCCTGAATTGCAGTCACCCCAGGTCTGTGGCACCAACCACAGCCCCATACACCCTTCAATTTGTGAGGCATATTTTGATATCCAAGCCGTTGACACGTAGTCCCACTAATCCCCTTTAACACAAGCAGATCCCCCATGTGTAACTTTGTCCTGAGCTCTGAATTGCAGTGACCCCAAGTCCGTGGCACTGACCACAGCACCATACTCCCTTTGATTTGTGAGGCATATTTTGATATGCAAGCAGTCGACACGTAGTCCCACTAACCGTCTTTAACAAAAGTCGATCCCACATGTGTAACTGTGTCCTGAGTACTGAATGGCAGTGACCCCAACTTTGTGGCAATGACCACAGCACCAGACTCCCTTCGATTAGTGAGGAGGATTTTCATATTGAAGGCTGGCGACAAGTGGTGCCACTAAACCGGCACTACACCAACCAGTGGGGCCACCAACGTATGCACATGGCTGCGGGTCTTCCTCATTGCTACCTCTGGCCTACACTAGGTTCAGCTGAGCTCACAATTCAGATAGAGTCCCGATTCCACATGATGCAGTCCAGTAGGCAACACACATTACTCCCAGTGAGGCTGTCCACACCAAGGACCATCACAGGCTCAACCAGTCTCAATGATTCTGGAGCCACTAACCCTATTTAACACAAACCAATCACACATGTGTAACTGTGTCCTGAGTCCTGAATGGCAGTGACCCCAACTTCATGGCAGCAACCACAGCACCAGACTCCCTTCAGTCTTATTTGTTGTTCTTTTCTTTAAATATTATGTAAATCTATAAATTTCTAAGATTCCTCTTTGTCCAACTGCACAGAGACACTTCCGGGCCCAAGAACGTTGTTGGGGGTAAGTTGGCAATGTGGGAAGAGGGTGCATTACCTGCTATTGTGGGGAGAGGGAATGTCAAAGGGGTATCTCTCACAGAAAGAACTCCGATATGTTTTCACAAATGCCTCTGTCTGATGCCAGCTGACGGACTGAATCACAAAATCATTCTTCAATACTTATATAGTGTGAGTTATGAACAGTTTGCACCGAGGATCGCAGAGGGACAGCTGCAGCACGTCCGCCCTACTCACAGACACAGTACTACAAGTCGTTGGTGTCATTGTGGCTATCCCTGCCCTATTCGGTCATATGCCCGCAACGCCACACCACACCACTCCGATTACGTTCCAACATTGGCCCCACATAGCTACCTGTCACAGGCATAATTGCTGTTGGTGTACAGGTCAGTGGTCTAGTTCTCAACATCTCACAGCCACTGTCTGAGGGCAGTTTGCACACACACCACACCCATCCGGCATATGCATCACAGGCCATGTGACCATGCAAATATAATAGATCGACAACATCACATTCTTTCACTGCCGGTGCTGACTTGCTGGCGAATGCTCTATGGGTCTCAACCATAAAGAGTCTATGAAAATGTGCACAAAAGGTTAGTCGCACCCTCAGCTGTATGGCCATATATGCATAGGGTGAGTTCCACCCCAAACTCATGTGGCCATCAGCAGTCTACCACCACGTGACACGGGCTTGACTTCCACAGGCTTAGCAGCACCAAACCCTGAGGTGGTCTCCGCTATTGACGACTCAGGGCTCAGCGGCATGTGTTAGATCTGCCGGCTGCAGAGAAGCTTATGTGGTCTCCACCATTCAGGAGTCAGCGACATCTGTCAGATCCGCAAAGAATCCGATGTAGTCTCCGCCATTCAGGACTCAGGACTCAGCGACATCTGTAAGATTCGCACAGAATCTGATGTGGTCTCCGCCATTCATGACTCAGGACTCAGCAGCACATCTGAGATCGGTAGGGTTTTGACAGGCACATTGAGTCCGCCCACTGCTGCACACTCCGCTGGCACCAGGTAAATATTTGCTCTCTAGCTTGTTTTTCCTTCTCGGTTTCTCTCTCTCAGTCCTTTAATATGCACATTACACAAGTACCTATTTTGTACTTTATTTTCCAGGCTCTGTTGTTGACATCCATGGTCCCTACAGGAGTCTTCCACCTTGTGGTTTTCTAATATTTTTGTTAAATTTTGTTAATTGGTTTAATATATATATATATATATATATATATATATATATATATATATATATATATATATTTTCACTGAAAAAACCATAGGTTATAGACCATATATAGTTAGGAATTAGCATTTACAAAACCTTATTTTACTCACACAAAACCATTGAAATTCGCATATAGAGTTAGTTGCACTAACTATATATCGCGCACCCGCAATCCACTGCTGATCATGTCACATATTACATCATTCATGACATGGTCAGTGACATCACTGATGACATCACTGATGACATCTCAAATGACATCACTGATGACATCACTGATGACATCATCCACGTGATAATACGATGCACCTCCTCACACTCTAATCTAACCTTTGATACACCCAGTGTTAAATACAAACTACCATTCCTGAAATTATCGACACACCAATACCAGTAACTACATACGCACTCACTGATTTCGAGGTCTACAAACACATCCACTCATTCACCCATACAATCACTCATACATACAGTCACTCATCAATAGAACACTATCATATCCACTCATACACCTATACAGACACTCACACACTGATACTCATCCACGGAGTTACTCACACACCTAGTCAGTTATGCAAAGAATCAATCACACTCCCAATTCCACATCTACACAGTTATACACACTAAACCTTCAAAGGCCAATTCCCTTTACTAGAACTTTGGTTTGAAAAACACTAGGTAAGAATTTGTAGAGTCATAAGGCAAACGTTGTTTATAAGTCAAATGAGAATCATTGCAGTAACTCCATCCTTTTTCACATTTTAAGTAGCATGTATAATGTCCTGAAGTTGTCGAAGGACTGTCGTGATAAATAATAGCTTCAGTTGTAAAGGTTCTTCCTGAAATTGATAACTGAGAAGCCACAAAATTTTTGATAGAAGTTGTCAATTTAGTTCCATCAGGTCTACATCGTTGGAAAACTAAAATGATATACTGACCATAACTTTGTATAAATAATGTGGATAGCATTGGATAGTTACATTAGGTACACACCATGTTATGATCTGCTGCTTTAACTAGATTTTTTAATGACACTGATTTACAGTCTGGTAAAGTCAAATATATAAATCTTTCAGTGTCTATTCTAGTATTACTTGAAGAACTACAATTGTGGCAGTCATGCTGGCATTGATAAGAAAGGCTGAAAATATTATCTACATCTACACCTTCATCTTCCAAAACACCAAACATATACATTAAAAATTCCTGACAATCCTGCTGAATGTTCTGTGAAAATTTATCTTGACCAGAACACATATCTAAAATATTTCGAATTTCTGTTACACTTTCTATTTTTACTCTATAACTGCTACATTTCTCAAACACAAAATTCAATAAACCACACAATCTTTGATCCCGATTTTCAACAATCTGTTCTTGTAAAGTTTGAAGAAAAAAAACAACATTAACCACTACATTAGCATAGCAGTTGACACCAGAACTATTTTCAAACTGAAATCCAACAACATTTTCATCACAATCCTTTTTCTTTCTGTTTTGAATTACAGTTTCATCTACTTTTTGTCTTTTTGCTACTACCTCACTGCAATTATCCTCATTTCTTCTTTTTCGGCCTACCACACGTTTTTCAAACAGAGGATATTGAGGCAAATGTGGAGCATACTCTCTTCTTAACCTATTGTATTCTTTAACACAATCTAGATCTGCACACATTTTTGTCTCATCACACTCAATCAAGTACAATCCAGATAAAGTTCAGACTCGGGATAATGCCACATATGCCATACCCTCTTTAAACACAGATCTTCCAATGTTCACTAAAGCATTATCTACACTTAACCGCATCGCTGCTGCGGTGATTTTTGCGCTGTGCTGGCCCTTTGTGTACTACATTGTATATGACGAGCTGAGCTCGTCATCAGCACAAGCCACCCGTGGCTGATGACGAGCTGAGCTCGTCATCAGCATCGAAGGGGTTAAACCTTGAGATTTATGAATTGTTACTGCATATGCCAAACAAACAGGAAACTGTTTTCGGCGAACATATAAGTCTTTTACAAGTAAAAATCTAGCAGAACAACGACTGATTTGTTGTACTTGCTGAATACCATTAAATTTTATTTTTAAAAATTCAATTCCATCTCTATTTCTATAATTCACAAAATCAACAACATAACCCATTGCTCCATTTACCAGACCTCTTTCAACATTTAAATTCCTTCTCAAAATGATACAACAATTTAAACACACATTCAGAGTCTTTTCAAAACCAGCTGTTTTAGAAATACTTTTCTCTAATGAATCCAATTTGGTTTTCAAATTTACGGACAAAACAATTGTTGCACCCATATGCTCTATGTTATCTATTGCTTCCAGTTTCACAATATCTTCATTTTCTAACTCTAACATTTTGTTGTTGAAGATGGAACATTCTTGCAGAGTTGGCATCAAACATATCCCAGATTTCTTCTCAATCATTTTAAAAAAAATATTCTATGGAAGAATATTTTCATTTGGATACAAATTTGAAATTAATCGAGAATGTAAAGCTTCTTTCCCAAGCTCACTTACTTTTCCAATTCTTACATCTTGTAGAATATTTTTATAATCTTCATCCTTTGCCTGTCGCATATTTTGAAGCAGTTCAGCATATTTAAAATTTAACCATATATTACCGTTTCCAATGCTTCCAAGGGACTTCCTGGTATCTTCATGCGTGAGCATTTTAAACACTGGTTGTCCTTTTACTGGAGTCAACTGCAATAGATCTCCAAAAACAATAATGTGTTTTCCTCCAAATAACACATCATACTCTGTTCTAAGAATTTCTTGCATTCTCAAATGCACAAAAGCAAGCATTAGATTTGAGACCATGCTTACTTCATCAATGATAAGAAGTTTCATTTTCTTCAAGACTCTTGAAACTTCAGAACACGCATCTCCAGATAACTTGTTGTAATGCAGTTTATTATCATGCTCAACTGGCAGCATCAATAAATGATGTAGAGTAATCCCTTTAATGTTATGTGCTGCCAGACCAGTTGGAGCAGTTACAACACAAGACAGCGGTGAATCAGTTCTTTTCTGCAGATAACTTGAAATGGCTTTAATCAGAAAACTTTTTCCTGTCCCCGCTTCTCCACTTACGTACAGTCGGACAGGCTCAAATGATGTACATGAGCACTCTTTTTTCTCATGTCTGAATCCATGTTCAATTTGTTCTGTGACTTCATCATATATCTTTTTCTGCTTAACGTTTAGTTGCTTTACCAAATCTTCTAAGTTAACTCCATCCTCTTGAGCTTGTTCCATAGCTCTTTCCACCTCATCCATGGCAGTTGCAGCTTCATTTTGGATAATTGGTCCTCCTAGTGGATCCTGGCTCAATGAAGTAGAACTCTGACTGTCTTGAGAACTGTCTCTTGCAATCTCTTCAGCAATGGTGGTTTCTTGCTCTATTTCTTCGTTCAACATTTGCAGATAATTTTGAAAAACAGGACATTCTATGGTATCCTTAGTTGTATTAAAAGAGTCTTCATAACACAGAAAATCTCCAAGTAGTTCCTCTTCTGTACGCCATGGCTTAAAGAGTTGCAAAAGAGCTAAATAGTAAAATTCTCTTTTGTCTGGAGCTTCGCAACTCAATTTTCGATGATTAATCAAATGGCCTTTTCTCTGCTTCACTAGACATCCTTCATACCCAATGACAGCATATTTTCCATTATTGATATCTTCTGTGATGTTACTCCTATAACTGTAGTTTTGCAGAACTTCATATAAACAAGTGTTCTCAAGGTGAGTACTTCTATTTGGATAGTATGTATCCAACATATTGGTCTTCAAAATATCTGTACTGCTTAGTTCTTTCTCCGCCAAATAATCAATTTCTTTTACAGATTTCAAAACTCGGTTTCGTGTTGCAGCAAGACCTAGACTCACCCAAATGATTGTTCTTGATTTGGCATAGAGACTTGCTGATGATAACAGATCAGAACATTCATATGCTCCAATTTCTCGATGCGACAACATCTTCAGACTGAAACTGTATAATTTCTTGCTTAGACTCTTTTCATGTGAAATGTCCTCCCACATTTCCTTCAGTTCTGTCTTTTCTGTCTTTTCTTTTTTTGTGATGTAAGATGTCACATATCGAGCCACAGCAATAGAGTTGTCAGCAACGAACTGAATATCCATGTTAGCATTCCACATGGACAAAATCACTGGGTTGTAGTCGTTGATATACTTGGAATCTTCGTTTTTTTTTAAATTATATATATTTTTGGGAGATTTCCTCGTCACAGTATGTCGTAGAGATGACATCAAATTATTTACTCTTCCCTTAGAAATCACTGGTCGTGGAAACGCAAAACGAGGATTTTTTTTGTTGGTAGTAAAAGACATCATAGCTTCAAATCTATGATAAAAATATCTGCAAACATTTACTGGATCCAAAGAACACAGTTCTCCAGGTGTTTTCAATTCTATATTTTGTATGTTTCCATTTGCCTCTCGTAGAAATTGAAGTAAGTCGCCCCATGCATACACAGCACAGCTAAGAGTAAGGAACCATGTAGGAGTTCCTACATTTCTTAGCATACATTTCAATTCCCCATGACGACGGAACCAATACTCATTTGTTCCATGCTGACATGCCATGAGATTGATTAGCTGAGATTCCAAAATACTGTCTTGCTCATTGACTTTCTTCATAAAGTCCCTTGCTGAAACATTTTGCAGATGAGCTCCACTTTTCAATATATGATTAACTGCATAAGAAAGCCCAGACAAATCAAATCACTTTCATACAGTAGATGAAACAAATACGGAATGCATTGCCGAAACCTTTGATCTTCAGCATATAATCTTAAAGTCCGGTATTCAGCTGCAGGAATTTGAACTGGTCGATCGTCATATCGTCCACCACGACCTGTTGGAAATAACTGTGGAAAACAACGAGCTTCCAAACTTTCTTCCCATACACTAATGGGACTTCCTTTTGCTGCTTTCATTTGAAACAAGTCAATTGCATTCCCCATTACTTCTTTGGAATGCAAAGGATGAACAGTATAATGTTCATATATTTCTTCACTTCTAGACACATCAACTTTTTCAATTTGGCCAACTAAACAATCACTGTCTTCTTCTGTAGCTGTTTCCTCTGCTCCAACACTTACATCTTTATAGTACTCATTGTTTTTGACCAAATACAACATTGCCTTTTTGACTTTCCTAACATCCACTAAATCTTGCCTGATTTTCTTACTCTTTGTCGGAACCCCATTAACTAGAATAACCAGAGGATCCTCTTCTACACTTTCTACACCAATTGTATCAATATTTTTCTTGATATCTAGAGGCAAATAAACAACTCTGCCCTTTAATCCTCTTTGTAAATCCGTAGGAGGTAATTTCCCTATCTTAGGCTCCATGCGAACAATAGCTCGAAAAGGATGGACATATTATATCAAAATTGATTCATAAGTATTTAAATCTATCAATTCAGAAGGAATATCTATCAACTGAAGATTATTATGAGCAGCTCTAGCAGGCATTCTATTTTCATTTAATTTTTTCAAACAATAATTACAAATACACTGATCAAAACTCAAATCAAAAGAATTCTCCACCAACAAATAACTTACAAAATCCTGCCATTCACTATTATTTTCCAATTCACATTTTGCATATAAATCAACTAACCTAGTCTGAATCTTATAATGAGTCCGTCGACAACACACACAAGTTAAATTAGGCCTTTCACTTGATTTCACCTTAAACTTGGTAATTTCCTCGTCAAACTTTTCTGTACTTGTAATCTGTACATTGTCTTCCACATTACCATCCAATACTATATCCATTTCTACACTGTCCTCTTTGTTCCCAAAATAACAAAACTCAATTTCTTCACAAATAGTCTTCACATCCACTTCAGATCCATGCAAAAGAGCACTGTTTAACTGTTTAAGCTTAAGTGCTGGACTTTTTGCATGATACAACCTTCTCACTAATTTCCTCACCTTATTATGATGCACTGCTAACGTCCTAAAATGATGAAAAACACTCTGACATACTTTTCTAGAAAGACAAGCCAGTGAATGCCCATGCAAACCTGTGCCTTCTCTCACTCTGCAAGGATCTAACTCTTGCAAGATCTTCATTTTTTGTTTTAGACTTTTCTTACTACATGTACGTAAGAAATTTCGAAGCAAATCGATTGAATCCTGTCGCACACTACAAATACTACGGCATTTCCATGTGTACACTGGATGCTTAGTACTTCTCCCTAAAACTTCATCACCTAACACCTCTTCTGCATCTCTAGACATAGGTTTCTCTTTTTCCATCGGACAACCGTCTTTCACCTCATATGCTCGACCACTGGTGTCAGCTGCATGCACCAAATCATTTTCCTGAAAGTAACTCTCCTCATTAAAAAATGGCTCAGAACTTGAACTATGCATCCATTCTCCAGAAAATACTTCACAAAAATTAGTCCGATTAATAATTCTTTTCCATCTACGATTCGATTTGAAAACATCAATTGCCTTAATAAGTATTCTTATTCTATTGATTACTAAAATAAATAATTTTTCTCAACTTCAAAAGCCTGATCAACAATCTTCTCTACACTTTTCCTTTTCTTGTAAAAAGCAGCTCTCTGTTTACCTTTCTTTTCATTTTGATTTAACCTTCTATTTCTATCCATAGTCTTATCTCCTGATCCAATAGAGACATTTTTTGAGGGCCTCTCCTTCCTTTTTAAATTTGTTGTCTGCTTCTGGATCTTCTTATGACCATTAACATTACTTTTTGATCTACATAAATTGTGAAGAAATGACTTAATTGTCTTACCAGGAGCTTTTCTGGTGTTTTTTGGAGTACTTGTTGTAGAAGATTCTTGTATTTCCTTTGATGATTTTGATTTTTTACGTATGGTATATTTTCTATTCCTTTGCCTTGATGGCATTTTTGCTTGCTTTTAAAATTTCGATTTCAATCTATGGTTCTGAAAAAAATAACACATAAAAGACCACTATTAGCAAACAACAAGGTAATGACAAAAAAAACCCCAATATGAACACTAATTTGCAACATATTAAAGTTTATACCACAGCAACTCAGGGCCTTATTTATGAAGGCCTTGCGTCACCAGTGCATCCCATGTTAAAAGAGACGCACCGGTGCCACAAGGCAGTCATAAATAAGGACCAAATGTAAATACCATTGATTTTCCCCAAAAATCGTTTTTTGAATAACATTTAAGAAACACTGCGCTGAACCTATGTACAACCACTCAATATCACTTTGGGAAACTCACTGTTTCCCAAAATACAAATCCTTTATCTTGCAAATGTTGATAGCAAGTATTATCAAAAAGCAAAACACAAACCAACAGGAAACAAACTCAGGGCCTTATTTATGAAGGCCTTGCGCCACAAGAGCGTCACTTATTTCCCATGTTTAAAGTGATGCACCGGCTGCACAAGGCAATCATAAATAAAGGCCAAATGAAAATACCATTGATTTGCACCCAAAATCGTTTTTTGAATAACATTTTAGAAACACAGCAAAGATCCTATATACAAGCACTCAATTTCACTACTGAACCCTCACTATTTCACAAAATAGAAATCCTCTATCTTGCAAATGTTCATAATAAGTATTATCAAAAAGCAAAAAACAAATCAACAGCCAACAAACTCAGGGCCTTATTTATGAAGAACTTGCGCCACAAGAGCATCACTTATTTCCCATGTTTAAAGTGATGCACCGGATGCACAAGGCAATCATAAATAAAGGCCAAATGAAAATACCATTGATTTGCACCCAAAATCGTTATTTGAATAACATTTTAGAAACACTGCGCAGAACCTATGTACAACCACTCAATATCACTTTTGAAACCTCACTGTTTCCAAAAATACAAATCCACTATCTTGCAAATGTTCATAATAAGTATTATCAAAAAGCAAAAAACAAATCAACAGCCAACAAACTCAGGGCCTTATTTATGAAGGCCTTGCGCTACAAGAGCGTCACTTATTTCCCATGTTTAAAGTGAGGCACTGGCTGCACAAGGCAATCATAAATAAGGGCCAAATAAAAATACCATTCATTTGCACCGAAAATCGTTTTTTGAATAACATTTTAGAAAAACTGCGCAGAACCTATGTACAACCACTGATTATCACTTTTGAAACCTCACTGTTTCCCAAAATATAAATCCTCTATTTTTTAAAGGTTCATAGCAAGTATTATCAAAAAGCAAGACACAAACCAACAACAAAAAATATCAGGGCCTTATTTATGAAGGCCTTGCGCCACAAGAGCGTCACTTATTTCCCATGTTTAAAGTGATGCACCGGCTGCACAAGGAAATCATAAATAAGGGCCAAATGAAAATACTATTCATTTGCACCCAAAATCGTTTTTTGAATAACATTTTAGAAAAACCTAGCAGAACCTATGTACAACCACTGATTATCACTTTTGAAACCTCACTGTTTCCCAAAATACAAATCCTCTATTTTGCAAATGTTCATAGCAAGTATTATCAAAAAGCAAGACACAAACCAACAACAAAAAAATATCAGGGCCTTATTTATGAAGGCCTTGCGCCACAAGAGCGTGACTTATTTCCCATATTTAAAGTGATGCACCGACTGCACAAGGCAATCATAAATAAGGGCCAAATGAAAATACCATTCTTTTGCACCCAAAATCGTTATTTAAATAATAATTTAGAAAAACTGCGCAGAACCTATTTACAACCACTCAATATCATTTTTGAAACCTCACTGTTTCCCAAAATACAAATCCTCTATCTTGCAAATGTTCATAATAAGTATTATCAAAAAGCAAAAAACAAATCAACAGCCAACAAACTCAGGGCCTTATTTATGAAGGCCTTGCGCCACAAGAGCATCACTTATTTCCCATGTTTAAAGTGATGTACTGGCTGCACAAGTCAATCATAAGTAAGGGCCAAATGGAAATACCATTCATTTGCACTCAAAATAGTTTTTTGAATAACATTTTTAAAAAACTGCGCAGAACCTATGTATAACCACTCAATATCACTTTTGAAACCTCACTGTTTCCCAAAATACAAATCCTCTATCTTGCAAATGTTCATAATAAGTATTATCAAAAAGCAAAAAACAAATCAACAGCCAACAAACTCAGGGCCTTATTTATGAAGGCCTTGAGCCACAAGAGCATCACTTATTTCCCATGTTTAAAGTGATGCACTGGCTGCACAAGGCAATCATAAATAAGGGCCAAATGAAAATACCATTCATTTGCACCCAAAATCGTTTTTTGAATAACATTTTAGAAAAACTGTGCAGAACCTATGTACAACCACTCAATATCACTTTTGAAACCTCACTGTTTCCCAAAATACAAATCCACTATCTTGCAAATGTTCATAATAAGTATTATCAAAAAGCAAAAACAAATCAACAGCCAACAAACTCAGGGTCTTATTTATGAAGGCCTTGCGCCACAAGAGCCTCACTTATTTCCCATGTTTAAAGTGATGCACTGGCTGCACAAGGCAATCATAAGTAAGGGACAAATGAAAATACCATTCATTTGCACCCAAAATCTTTTTTTGAATAACATTTTTAGAAAACTGCGCAGAACCTATGTACAACCACTCGATATCACTTTTGAAACCTCACTGTTTCCCAAAATACAGATCCTCTATTTTTCAAATGTTCATAATAAGTATTATCAAAAAGCAAAAAACATATCAACAGCCATCAAACTCAGGGCCTTATTTATGAAGGCCTTGCGCCACAAGAGCGTCACTTATTTCCCATGTTTAAAGTGATGCACTGGCTGCACAAGGCAATCATAAATAAGGGCCAAATGAAAATACCATTCATTTGCACCCAAAATCGTTTTTTGAATAACATTTTAGAAACACTGCGCAGAACCTATATACAACCACTCAATATCACTTTTTAAACCTCACTGTTTCCCAAAATACAAATCCACTATCTTGCAAATGTTCATAATAAGTATTATCAAAAAGCAAAAAACCGATCAACAGCCAACAAACTCAGGGCCTTATTTATGAAGGCCTTGCGCCACAAGAGCGTCACTTATTTCCCATGTTTAAAGTGATGCACCGGCTGCACAAGGCAATCATAAATAAGGGCCAAATGAAAATACCATTGATTTGCCCCCAAAATCGTTTTTTGAATAACATTTTAGAAACACTGCGCAGAACCTATGTACAACCACTGATTATCACTTTTGAAACCTCACTGTTTCCCAAAATACAAATCCTCTATTTTGCAAATGTTCATATCAAGTATTATCCAAAAGCAAGACACAAACCAACAACAAAAAAAATCAGGGCCTTATTTATGAAAGCCTTGCGCCACAAGAGCGTCACTTATTTTCCATGTTTAAAGTGATGCACCGGCTGCACAAGGCAATCATAAATAAGGGCCAAATGAAAATACCATTCATTTGCACCTAAAATCGTTTTTTGAATAACATTTTAGAAAAACTGCGCAGAACCTATATACAACCACTCAATATCACTTTTGAAACCTCACTGTTTCCCAAAATACAAATCCTCTACCTTGCAAATGTTCATAGCAAGCATTATCAAAAAGCAAAAAACAAACCAACAGCAAACAAACTCAGGGCCTTATTTATGAAGGCCTTGCGCCACAAGAGCGTCACTTATTTCCCATGTTTAAAGTGATGCACCGGCTGCACAAGGCAATCATAAATAAGGGCCAAATGAAAATACTATTGATTTGCACCCAAAATCGTTTTTTGAATAACATTTTAGAAACACTGCAGCAGAACCTATGTACAACCACTCAATATCACTTTTGAAACCTCACTGTTTCCCAAAATACAAAACCACTATCTTGCAAATGTTCATAATAAGTATTATCAAAAAGCAAAAAACAAATCAACAGCCAACAAACTCAGGGCCTTATTTATGAAGGCCTTGCGCCACAAGAGCGTCACTTATTTCCCATGTTTAAAGTGATGCACTGGCTGCACAAGGCAATCATAAATAAGGGCCAAATGAAAATACCATTCATTTGCACCCAAAATCGTTTTTTGATTAACAATTTAGAAAAACTGCGCAGAACATATGTACAACCACTCAATATCACTTTAGAAACCTCACTGTTTCCCAAAACACAAATCCTCTATTTTGCAAATGTTCATAGCTAGTAATAACAAAAAGCAAAAACACAAACCAACAACAACAAAAATCAGGGCCTTATTTATGAAGGCCTTGCGCCACTAGAGCGTCACTTATTTCCCATGTTAAAGGTGATGCACCGGCTGCACAAGGCAATCATAAATAAGGGCCAAATGAAAATACCACCGATTTGCACCCAAAATCGTTTTTTTAATAACATTTTAGAAACACAACACAGGACCTATGTACAAGCATACAATTTCACTACTGAAACCTAACTATCTGCTTCCAAATATTCTCCATAGAGCAAACAAGTCTCTATCTAAATTAAATAAATCATTACTTACCTTTACAAATGCTTTAGGAGATTAAGAACAGTGTCAGACACACACACCAATTTTTCTTTAGCAGAGCAAAAGGTGTGCACTCAATACACTGAAAACAAGACTGGCATAGAAAATCTCTAACTTTACACACATATGCCTTATTTCAACCAATCAAAAATCTTCCCTCACTATTTTCAAACCAACACCCTTCCCCCTCTCAGACCTTTCTATCTGTTACCATAGCAACTCCCTCCTAACTGAACTCTCAGGTTCAAAAGTTTATTCTACAATGTTGCAAATTAAGTCAGCAATGATGTTTGACCTCTCAATACACCAGCTTATCCAGGGCATTATTGCATTTAGTGACTTTTTCTTAACCATTCAAATTGCTTCTTACACACAACACAACCATGCACCCTAACTTTCTGTTTTCAACTAACTGAATCCACCAACCATTGCTTGTGATTCAACAGCAGGGAAACTCCACAATTATTTGTTTGTAAACTCCTACTGTTCCAACTGCCATTTCATTCCCACACTTCATCTGACTGCACCAGAACCTTCTCACATCATGTATTCTGTATGGATTATTGGACATAGCTACATCCACTGGGCTCAAAGGTATGCAGCAAGCAGAAATTATCACATCCTTGATTTATCAAATGAGGAAATTAAGTGGATTGGCCAGAGAGGATTGAGATGTCATCAATTGATAGAATTGGTGAAAACCTTTTTACATCTGCCAAACCCTGACCTCTTAATAGTGCACTGTGGTGGAAATGATTTGGGCACTATGACTGGGGTTGGTCTGGAAATGCTTTTAAAGGACACCTTTGATCAATTGAGGACACTTTTTCCACAAACTGCCTTGGTATATTCCAATATATGCCAAAGACAGAAATGGAACTGGTCCAACCAATTTTGTCCACAATTTGAGAAAGCACGGAAACATGTGAATATATCTGTTTCTGCTTACATGAGAGACTGTGGAATGGGTTCAATATACAATATTAACTTGCGTTACAACATGCAAGACATCTACAGAGGAGATGGTGTGCACTTCTCAGATGAGGGGAATAGAATATTCCTCCTGAATTTAAGACTGTGCATTGGAACCTACTTGTAGGTACCTAAATCAGCCACAGAACCCAAAAGCTCTTTTCAGAGCTACCCTTCCTCTGATCATTCAAAACGTTTATCCTTTTCTAACTTTTTTCACTATTTTTCACCAAAGTACGCTCCCCGGTACGCTTACCGGTGCGCGTACCGGGCGCTCCCCCCACAAAATTTTCCAATTTTTTTTTTGTTGCCTATATGAGCGTCCTAAGCCCCCCTCAGAAAACCTAGAGGGTCAAAAAGTGTCTACCGTGCCCCCTTCTACCCATTCCCAACGTTGTTTGTCCTCCATCTTCTGTCTCGATTGTACCGAAACACAAAATGGAGGACTCCCGTAACGCTGCCGGTGCGCGTACCGGAGCGCGCACCAGTAAGCGCTCCATAAAAAAAGGTGGGAAAGTAATTTACAGAAAAACCACTGGAGACACTTTCATCAAATATAGAATAGGCCCTACTACATAGCAGTCCCTACCATTTGCCCAAATTTGGTGAAATTCCATTGAGACATTTAGGCTGCAGACCTGTCTAAATATCCTGAGGTAAATTATATGACCAAAACACATATGAAGTGTTAAAATTGACAACCAATTAAAAAGTTTCTTACATTTTCTACGATTATTTCCTGACATTTGATTGGTTATGTACATGAATATATATAAAAAAAGAGAAGGAAACACAGCCATTTTCACTACTACTTCCTGAAGTACATTTGAAAAGAAATTACACTGACAACTTCAACTGCTTTCTTAAAGGTAAGTTGTTATTTGGAAAAGTGAAGTATGTTGTGAACTTTCAGTTAATTTGAGAAAAACTATTCTGTTACTTATATACTATCCCACTGTAATAGAAATAGATTGAGACAGACTTCTCTGTTATAGTTATGGATTGAGTTAGGCTTCCCTTATATTATTATAAATTTACTTAGGCTTTATCACATACACTTTTATATATTTCTAATTCCAGCCTAATACCATACACTACCCAAAGATAGCTTCACTATTAAAAAATCCAACCTGCCTGTCTGAACTTAAACACAACAGTGCCCTAACTCTACTGATATATTTTTTTGTATGCAATTTACAGCAACAAAATGGAAGGAGAACAGGATATTTCTTTTGAAATAGTTTTGGACAACAACACAGAAGAAACAATTGCTGAAAATGATGACTTTGATTTTATGGATGAGTCTCTGGACCATGAATTAGTTCAGTGTGTGGAATCAATGGAATCACAGAATACAAATGAGGACATTCCAGACAATATGTTATTAGAAGTTTTATTAAATCATGAAAAAGAATCAGAAGAATAAATGTATATTTAATAATCAAAAATTGTTTGAGCCATTATTCATTTTTATATGTAATTCATCAAGTAGATCAAAAATTTTAAAATATAAAGTGAGACTTAAAGTATACTGTGCAACTTTTTTGTGTTACATAGTAAGTTTGCTCATAGTTACTTCCTTTCTCCCACTATATTATCTCCAATGTGTATTTAAGAACTTTTTATCATCTCCTGCCTCCATGTTGTTTCTGCTTTCCTGACAGACTATGCTATGAATTCCATATACCACAATAACTTCTGTAACAACATGCAAAATATCTACAAAGGAAACAGTGTATATTAAATTATAGACTCTGCATTGGTACCAACATGTTGGTACTTTAATAATTTTTTTTTTAAAAAAGAACAATTAATAAACATACAATTTTTGAAAGTCTGTCATTCTTTTTTCCCCATAGTACGCTTCCCGGACCGCTCCCCGGTGCGCGTACCGGGCGCTTCCCCCGCAAAAATCGAAAAAATATATATTTTTTGGGGCCCCACGGGGCTCTTTTAAAGCCCCCACATCAAACCTAAGGGGTCAGGGAGGTTCTACTCTGCCCCCTTATGATAATTTCGCCCTTTGTTTTGGCCAACTCTCATGTCTCGATCCTACCGAGACACAAGATGGTGGCCGCTCCAGACTGTTTAGAATGTTTACAGACACCCGAGAGCCAATCAGCTTACCGTGCGTAAGTCGCGTGGCGCGCCATGTGCGCTCCCCGGTGCGCGTACCGGGGCGCGCTTATAGATATATATATTTTTTTGAACCTAAATTACTCAAAATCCACTGGAGCACATATCTTGAGACATAGCAAAGGCACATCGGGCAGCCAGTCCCTACAATTTTGCCAAGTTTGGTGGAAATCCATTCAGCCGTTCGGGCTAAAAGTGAGGTCGACCACCCTACGGAAATTAACATGGGGAAAATGCGTTTTGGGACCCCCCTTTTATCTCGGCCCCCGCTTTACAAATCCCCCCCAAACTTTCAGGGAAGAACCGGAGCTCAAAGAGGCCATTTTGAGGAAATTTTCAGGCAGATTTGTCAACCGGCGCCAAAGTTATTCCAAATAGATTTTTGAGATTTAACATTGAAAAAAATCCTAACTATAACTACCTACTGGCGACCGCCAGTAGGTGATATATATATATATATATATATATATATATATATATATATATATATATATATATATATATATATATATATATATATAGTAGGTATATATAGTTAGGATTTTTTCTCTATGGAACTTTTGAAAATTCTATGTCTAATAACTTTGGCGTTTGTGGACGGAATCGGCTGAAATTTTCAGGAAAATGGCACATTTTGTTTCTGATCAGCCCCCGAAAATTTGGGGGGTTTCGTCAAGGGGGGGCCAAGAAATAAGGGGGGTCCCAAAACACGTTTTTCCCATTCATTTTTCCATAGGGCGTTTGGCCTCACTTTTAGCTCGAACGGCTGAATGGATTTACACGAAACTTGGCAAAATTGTAGGGACTGTTAGCCCGATGTGCCTTTGCTGGGTCTCAATATATGTGCTCCAGTGGATTTTGAGAAATTAACATTTAAAAAAACAGATATATCTGTGACAGCGTCCCGGATAGCGCACCAGTTTGCGTACTTTTCGCGTAACGGAGCTTTGCGAAGCGAAGCTGATTGGCTCTCTGGTGTCTGTCAACATTCTAAATAGTCCGTAGCGGCCGCCATCTTGTCTCTCGGTAGGATCGAGAGACAAGAGGAGGCCAAAGCGAAGGGGCAAATGACCATAAGGGGGCATAGTAGATGCTCCCTGACCCCCTAGGTTTGATGTGGAGGCTTTAAAAGGGCCCCGCGGGGCAAACAAAACAACAACAAAAAACGTTTTTTTTCGTGGGGTGCGCCCGGTACGCGTACCGGAATTAATGAGCAGCTGGATGCAGTTACAGACCCGGAAACCAAGTTACTAATCACTAACATGCGCAAGGAAATTAGTGAGAGACTGAATAAACATGAGGAGCGCATTAAGGTTAGGAAAGTGCACAAGTTCGCGAGGGACTTGAAGGACTATGAGACAGGACAAATTTATACGTTTGCCAGGAAGTACGATCGAGCAAAACAAGCCAAGCTGAGTAAACAAACGGCCAAGGCAGGAACCAGCAGCAACTCGACGCAAGTCAATCAACAGGATGAGGGGATGGACAATTCAGATCCAGATACAGTCTCTCTGGCCAGCTCATCCAGTATGTCCCTGTCCGAAATTAGCAACACAGAAACACAACCGGGAAGAATCTTAGAGATCGGTGAAGAGATGGATTTTTTAGTAGACGATCGGCTGCAAACCTTGCGTCCGAGGCACAAAAAGAACAACAACGCAAAAAGCGGAATGCAAGACGCCACGCAAGACGCAAAAGGAGAAAAGCAACAGCAGCCTCAACTGCCAAAGAAAAAGAAACAATGGTACAACAAGAAAAAGCAATAAAGGACTGTACCATTACCAATCTCTCCGATGTTACCCTCACTGCAGCAGAAGAGCAATTACTGGCTCTAGGACTCAACTTTTGTCCAGAAAGTTCGTTTAACTACACCAGTACAAGAGCTGATGTTTTTAAATTTATTCGGAAGCTTAAACTCAGAAAGTTCTTCGCATCCAAAAACGCAACCAGAAATAGGGAGCGTACTGTGGGCACGTCAGCAAGCAGTAGTGCCATTGTCACAGCCACAGTCACAGTTCCAGCAGTCCCAGCAGCGAGAGATGCTAGACTCTTACTTACCTTGTGCAATCTGGACAACTCGACGGCCTCACCACCGGTGGAGGATGGTGTCATCAATACACAAAGAGAACTGAGCAACGTGGATATTTGCCAAAAAGGAGCAGGCGAGAGTCCCTTCAAACCGGTAAGCACCTTTTTACCCGTCATGCCTAAAGATGCAATTGACATTTATCATGAGTGCGTGACGGAAGATTTAAAAAGACTTAACCGTACTATACAGGCACAAACCAATAGAAACAATGCTAGGACCATACAATATAACATCCTTATGAAGAAACTTAGTCAAAATCAGGAAGTTGTTATTAACAAATCTGATAAGGGGGGTAATATTGTCCTATGGAAGAAAGAGGAGTACGTGACCGAGACCATGAGACAGTTAAATGACCCTGCCTGCTATGAGAGATCGAATGGGATGGCCTACAAACGAGCCAAAGACAATCTAAAGAAAATGCTATTGTCTTACAAAAGAACCAGTTTGATCTCTCAATCAGAATTTGACTATTTGCACAGAGAACATCCGGTGCTACCAAGATTGTATTTGATCCCAAAAATCCACAAGCAGAAAATCCCGACCCCGGGCCGCCCCATCATAGCGGCTATAAACAGTGTGGGGGAGAATATCTCACACTATATAGACTATTTTCTGCAGGACATTGTCAAAGGTTTGCCTAGTTATTTAAAAGACACGGGGGACTTTCTGACCAAACTCAATTCCATCCAGTGGCGCCAAGAATGGTGTGTGATAACTTTGGATATTGAGTCTTTATACACTTCTATAAACCACACTCAAGGACTGAATGCCATCACTCATTATCTGGGTCTTCGATCTTGTGAATATTATGCACACAATAAGATGCTGTGTGAATTAGTGCAGTGGTGTTTGAATAACAATTACTTCATGTTTGCCAAAGATGTGTGGAGGCAAGTACGGGGTGTGGCAATGGGATCGTGCTTCTCCCCCAGTTATGCATGCCTGCATGTAGGCTGGTGGGAGGAGCGCGGTCTCACCAATACTCCCGGGTTTGAAAAGGTTCAATATTGGAAACGGTTTATAGATGATGTGTTTTGCATTTGGGAGGGGGATGAGGAGAGCGCTAGAGTTTTTGTTGATGCTTTAAACCAGAACAATGATAATCTGTTCTTTACGGCCAACATCAGCAGAGAAAAAGCTGACTTTCTAGATGTACATGTTGCCATTACCAACAATACAATTACCACTTCATTGTATCGCAAACCAACGGCTGGCAACAGTATATTACACGCCAGCAGTAAGCATCCCCAACACGTCATCTCCAATATTCCTTATGGAGAGTTGCTCAGAGTGAAGAGAATTAGCAGCACTCCAGAAACCTTTGAAAAAGAGGCACAGATCACAATGAATAGACTGAAAGCCAGGGGGTATAATGACAAGGTTCTCAACAATGCACTCAGGAGATGCCGAGCTAAATCTCGGGAATCCCTTCTGATTAGTGAAAATGTAGAACAGGAATCAGACAATCCTGCCCCTCGTCTCATATTGGCATTCAGCAGTCAAGAAAAACAAATAAGATCCATTGTGAAAAAACACTGGTCAGTTCTTCGGACAGACAGTGTCTTGGGTGATATCATCCCCAATGCCCCCACAATAACGTACAGAAAAGCACCAAGCATGCATAACTGTCTGGTCAAAAATAGCCCTGAGTTAGGTAATGGTAATGCCTGGCTCAAACATAAAGGTTTCTTTAAATGTTCCTCCTGTAGGGCTTGTAAATTTGGTGTTAATACATCACATTATGTCACACCGTTCAGCTCAAGGAAGAAAGCCATTCGGGGGTACTTTAACTGTCACAGTGAGTTTGCAATATACGTCCTGACGTGTACATGTGGCCTACGATATGTGGGCAGTACAAAGTTGCAGGTGCACGCCAGGATTTTGCAACACTTACGTGCCATTGTTAACAATGACAATACGTACCCAGTAGCACGTCATTTCAAGTCCACACATAACAATGACTTATCACACTTGTCTTATTATGTTATCGATGTGGTCGCGCCCCTCATGCGAGGTGGCGACAGAGAAAGACTGCTACGCAAAAAAGAAACCGAATACATCATAGAACTAGACAGTAAGTACCCAAATGGGCTTAACACCACAGAAGATTTGCACCATTTGTTATAGTTTTACCACTATAATATTCTGATGAGGTTTTCTCCACATTTTTCTCCTCAAGGTCGTTCTGAAAATAACAATCTGATACCAGATGACGCCGACTTGGCATCAAATGGGAGTCCAGCAAGGATTCATATATCATACTGATCTTGAGAAGTTTGACTTCATGCAAATACTATCTCTCCATCAATTTCGTAAAATATTCTGATGACTAATGATTTTTGATGTCAACAAAGAATTTGTTTTTAATTCACGATTTTGCACTTTCACTATTTTTTTCAATAAGGTTTTATCACTAGTGGGTCAATTTATTCCCAGTGTAGCCATGATATAGATACATGTATATATAGTTGTTATACATTTTCTTCCCAATCATAGTTTACAACTTTGTATTTATATGTGTCCTTTTGTCCATCTTAATACTATGAAATTTCCACATTGGAGATGTAATAAGTGTATATTTATAAATAGGAATAGAGTATATATTTTTGTAATATGTAAATATTTTGATATGTATAGGAATATATAGATTTTTATATATATATTTTTTCACACAACATGTGGATATAGTATATAGTTTCAAGACTTTTATAGATGGAATTGAATTTATCGGACCAGTTTCAGCATTAAATGGAGGAATGTATATATGATATGGTTGCATGTATATACATGTTCTGTGTACATGGTTATGGCTTTATGAGTTAATAATATTGCATTCATGCAGTTATAATTTTCTTTTTCTAAAGAAGAGCCAACACACTGGTTTTTATTACATGTGTATATAGAGGTGAGCACGTATTGTATATATAACTACGTATTTTCTCTATGTCTACACCTTGTGACCCACGAAAATGGGTGGAGCATCACTAATTAAAAAAATGTATAAATTTGTAGCTGACCTGGTGCGCGGTGTGTGACCAAGGGCACTCGGTGCTCGAAACGCGTAACCAGTGAGGTTTTGATTAAAGATCTCCTTGACTGCAGCCTTTGGGTCCGTGTCTTCGTTTTTCCACGACAGGAATGTGGTCATTGAAGATTACTCGGTTCATATATATATATATATATATATATATATATATATATATATATATATATATATATAGTAGGTATATATAGTTAGGATTTTTTCTCTATGGAACTTTTGAAAATTCTATGTCTAATAACTTTGGCGTTTGTGGACGGAATCGGCTGAAATTTTCAGGAAAATGGCACATTTTGTTTCTGATCAGCCCCCGAAAATTTGGGGGGTTTCGTCAAGGGGGGGCCAAGAAATAAGGGGGGTCCCAAAACACGTTTTTCCCATTCATTTTTCCATAGGGCGTTTGGCCTCACTTTTAGCTCGAACGGCTGAATGGATTTACACGAAACTTGGCAAAATTGTAGGGACTGTTAGCCCGATGTGCCTTTGCTGGGTCTCAATATATGTGCTCCAGTGGATTTTGAGAAATTAACATTTAAAAAAACAGATATATCTGTGACAGCGTCCCGGATAGCGCACCAGTTTGCGTACTTTTCGCGTAACGGAGCTTTGCGAAGCGAAGCTGATTGGCTCTCTGGTGTCTGTCAACATTCTAAATAGTCCGTAGCGGCCGCCATCTTGTCTCTCGGTAGGATCGAGAGACAAGAGGAGGCCAAAGCGAAGGGGCAAATGACCATAAGGGGGCATAGTAGATGCTCCCTGACCCCCTAGGTTTGATGTGGAGGCTTTAAAAGGGCCCCGCGGGGCAAACAAAACAACAACAAAAAACGTTTTTTTTCGTGGGGTGCGCCCGGTACGCGTACCGGAAAGCGGTCTGGGGAGCGTACTATAAGGAAACAAGAATGATTGACTTTTAACCTATTGTATGTTTATTGATTGTTCGTTTTGTTGTTTTTTTTGTTTATTTTTATTTACGTAGCAACATGTAGGTACCAATGCAGAGTCTAGAAATCAATAAACGCCGTCTCCTTTGTAGATATCTTGCATGTTGTTACAGAAGTTATTGTGGTATATGGAATTCATACCATAGTCTGTCAGGAAAGCCGAAACAACATGGAGGCAGGAGATGATAAAGAGATGTTAAATACACATTGGAGATAATATAGTGGAAGAAAGGAAGTAACTATGAGCAAACTTAGTATGTAACACAAAAAAGTTGCACAGTATATTTAAAGTCTGATTTCACGTTATAATCAATTTGCTACTAGTTTACAATATACATATAAAAATGAATAATGTGTCAAACAATTTTTGAATTATGAAATAAAAATGTATTATTCTGATTCTTTCTCAAAATTTAAAAGAAATTCTAAAAAATCATTATCATTTTTTTTTCATTTTCCAGTAGAAAATCTACTGTTTCCACACATTGCAGAAGTTCATTGTTCAGTGAATCGTCATAGAATTCATGGTCAATTTCCGACTCGTTTTTTGTTCCTGCTTCAATTTTCAAGTTATTTTCCTGTTGTCCTTCCATTTTGTATGCTGAAAAATGAATTTTTTAAAAATATATCAGTACAGATAGGGCACTGTTGGGTTTCAGTACAGACAGGCAGTTTGGTTATTTAAACAGTGATTTTTTCGTTGGGCAGTGTATGGTATCAAACTGGAAGTAGAAATATGAAGAAAATTATCAAATAAACTCTTAGTCAATTCTGAATTATACAAGACAAGTCTGACTCCATCCATAACTAAAACAGAGAAGTCTATTTTATTCTATAAGTATTACAGAGTGATAGAATATAACGATCAGAAAATGTTTTCCTAATTAACTTACAGTACAGAACATACTTCAGTTTTTTAAATAATATCTTACCTTTTAAATACAACTTGAAGTTATCAGTTGAAATTTAGTGGATATGCACTTCAAGAAATAGTAGTCAAAATGGCTGTGTTTCTCTCTCTTTCTTTATATATATTCAGGTACATAACCAATCAAATGTCATGATATAATAGTAGAAATTGAAAGTAATATTTTAATTGGTGGTCAATATCAACACTTCCGATATGTTTTGTGAAGTAATTTACCTCAGGGATTTTAGAGAGTTCTACATGCTAAATGGCTAAATGGTATTACAACGAAATTTGTGAAAATGGTAGGGATTGGTATGTAGTATGAGCTAATGTTTAATTGGTGAAAGTGTCTCCAGTGGTCTTTCTGTAAATTACTTTCCCACCTTTTTTGAGCGAGTGCTTGTCAGTGCGTGTCCCGGTACGCGAGCCTGCAGCATTACGGGAGTCCTCCATTTTGTGTTTAGGTAGAATTGAGATACAAGATGGAGGGTAAATAATGTTCAGAACGCTTCCAGGTGCGCTAACGCGGCGCGTCATAAGGCGCATCACGCAGTAGCGCGATACGTTGCGATTACGCGATGCGTCACGATGTGGCTTTCTAACGCGGTACTTGCACTAACGGAACGTTTACCGGTTCGCGGACCGGCAGCGAAACAAGAAAAAATTATTTAAACTATAATATAAATTGAATTAAAAAAATATAATACAAAAATATATAAAATATATTTGTGAATTAGAATAAGAATATATTTTACAGCTATAGACATTAGCTTTTAAAAAACCAATGAAATTCACTGAAAAAACCATAGCTTATAGACCATATATCGTTATTGATTAGCATTTACAAAACCTTGAAAATTCACTGAAAAAACCATTGGTTATAGACCATATATAGTTAGGGATTAGCATTTACAAAACCTTAATTTACTCGCACAAAACCATAGAAATGCGCATATATAGTTAGTTGCAATAACTATATATCGCGCACCCGCAATCCACTGCTGATGATGTCACATATTACATCATTCATGACATGGTCAGTGACATCACTGATGACATCACTGATGACATCATCCAGTGTTTGTATGTTTCTGTAAAGTTAAAATATGTCTTACATATTGAAGAATGAGTGGATGTATAAGTGTCTGGATGAAGGATTTAGTAGATGCATGACTGACTGTATGAGAGAGTGATTAAATGTGTCTCACTGAGTGCATGGGTTAGTGACTAAACTGTCTTAATTTGTGCATCATTATGTCTGTTGTTCTGTAAACTGCTGCATGTGTTAATCAGTATCTATATGAGTAACTATATGGGTTATTGATTGGTTGCCCAAGTATTTGTATGGGAGACTGAGTATGTGTGTGGGTGGCTGGGAGGTGTATGACTCTGTGCATAGATGTGTGAGCAGTTGATTCACTAGATGTATGGGTTCAAACGTGCATGTGGAAAGAGCTGTATGGGCAGTTGACTGTGTGCATGAGTGTATTGGTGAGTGAATGGATATCTCAGTGCTACATGTCAAAGTAAGTACATATGTAAAACACAGTACATGTGAGAGTTGACATATATAAATAACTGCATAAGAGCCAGTGAATGTGTGAGTGGCTGTATGGATCATTGTGAACATGTATCAGGGATTGTATAAGAGAGTAAATATGTGTTAGTATATGTTTGAATAAGTAAGGTGTGTATAACTGTATAGTTGAGGACATGGAGGTGTGATTGATTCTTTGCATGACTGACTAGGTGTGTGAGTAACTCCATGGATAAGTGACAGTCTGTGAGTGTCTGTTTACACTGATTGTATCTAAGGTTATATTAGAGTCTGAAGAGGTTCATTGTATTATCACATAAATTATATCATCAGTGATGTGATCAGTAATGTCAAATGAGATGTCATCAGTGATGTCATCAGTGATGTCATTTGAGATGTCATCAGTGATGTCATCAGTGATGTCATTTGAGATGTCATCAGTGATGTCATCAGTGATGTCACTGACCATGTCATGAATGATGTAATATGTGACATCATCAGCAGTGGATTGCGGGTGCGCGATATATAGTTATTGCAACTAACTATATATGCGAATTTCTATGGTTTTGTGCGAGTAAATTAAGGTTTTGTAAATGCTAATCCCTAACTATATATGGTCTATAACCAATGGTTTTTTCAGTGAATTTTCAAGGTTTTGTAAATGCTAATCCCTAACTATATATGGTCTATAACCTATGGTTTTTTCAGTGAATATATATATATATATATATATATAGATATAGATATCACCTCGGATCCCCTGGGCTCACGTAGTCACCACAGAAGTCACAGCACCACAGCAGCTGAGTTAAGTTTCAAGTTTTTTTTATTTCACAAACACCACGTGCATTCAGCAACAGGACGGCCATATATATATATATATATATATATATATATATATATATATATATATATATATGTGTGTTAATACAAACATAACATTTGAAAATAGTTTATGGTGTTAAATGTTTATAAAACATTAAGTTTGAAAAAAATTATTAACCTTTTTGGTTGTTTTCTTAACTGCTGTGTGACTCTTTCTCGTTCTTATTACTGTTATTTTTTGGTATCCACAATGGTGTTAAATTTGGGACACGTATCGCGGGAATACTGGTGATCTCTGCAGTTTGCATCAACTTTTGAATACTGTGTTAGATTTATCTCAACTTTAGTTGCATTAAAGTGCTGATAATGAAATGCAAAGTAGCCGTTCCCGTGCAAAAAGACACAAGGTACACCTTTGCGATTTATTCTAAATACTAAAATCCTGTATTGAATTGCACTGAGGTAGTGGCTGCAGTTAGTGTACACACAAAATCAATGAAGAAATCTCATTGTATTTATATTGATTAGGAATCGTGCGTCAGGTGCTGGATCTTGACGGGATACACTGCCTAATTCGTATATTGTTCTGCAGACGAAAAAATCACATCACAACCTTCACAACAACTGCAATGCGAAAGAAATTCCGGCGATAAGCCACGTTACCACCATGGATTTTATACCTGCTTTCTGCTGTTGTTAAGCAGGATGACTACCTGCAGCATGAAAGGAAACACAGCTAAGAGCCACCCCAGAACACCCACAGGTGCCAAAGAGTCAAACAGCATGACACAGGGATACCCATGAGGGCCACAAGATGCATCGCAACAACCCCAGCGGTCGCCAGTAGGTAGTTATAGTTAGGACCTATTTTCCATAGGAAATCTGCAACATTCTATTCCCAATATCTTTGGGGCCAATTGACGAATCTTCGCAAAATTTTCAAAACCCTATCCTGAAACTTTCACTGTGATTCGTCAAGCGGGGGCCGAGAAAAAAGGGGGGTCCCAAAACATGTTTTCCCCATGCAATTTCAAATTGAAAACTTTAGCCGCAGCTACAGCCCGAACTGCTGAACGGAATTACACCAAATTTAGCAAAGAGGTAGCCTTGGTTTAGAAAGGTGCCTTTTTGTTAAATGGTGTAAATCCATTCAGTAGTTGCTGAAAAATTCAAAAGTAAAATTTATAGCCGCGCAGGATCCGTGCACCCTCCCAATGACAAGCTGTATGCTAATTGGCTGTTAACTCACCAAACCAGAAAGTGTTGGCAGCCATCTTGTGCCTTGGTAGATCCGAGGCACAAGATGGCTGCCAAAACTTCCTGGTAGATCCGAGGCACAAGAAAACAGTAAAGCAAATGCGCAAAACGTAAAAAAGGGGCAGCGAAGAAATACTAGGCCTGCTTAGGGTGTCCCAAAAGGACCCCAGGGGCCCAAAAAAGTATTTTTTTTTAATCTGCAAAACCCACCTGCGTGCACGGATCCTGCCCATAAAAAAAAATGTAACACAGGAGGTAATATTTAGTCCCTGGGTGGGCCAAATCCCGGGGGCAATGAAAGAATTGGGTGGGGGGCCCAAAGGGGCCCCCCAGACCCGGGGACCACCACCCTCTGAGGCTTTATCATAAGATGTGCAGGGGGATTATAGTCACCCCCATCCCCCAGTCCCTCTTTGAGCCCCCACCCAAGAAATGGGTGGGGGCTCAAAGAGGCCCCCCTATCCCCGGGGACCGTCACCCCCGGGGCTTTATCAAAAAATTTGCTTGGGGCTCATAGTCTCCCCCGAACTCCGGGGACCACCACCCCGGTGCTTTATTGCAATATAGGTGGGGGCTCATGTCCACCCCACAGCCCCGGGGGCCACCAACCCCGGGGCTTGTTTTAAAAAAATAATAATTGTAAAATAACCTGTGTTGGGGGCTGGAGCCCCCCCCAGATACCTCAGGGACCACCAACTCCCTGGGGCTCTACATATTAAAAATAGGGCCGTGCAGCCCCCTCTTGGAGCCCTTGATGGCCCTGGAAACCGCCCCCCTGGGCCAGCTCCTGCAGTGCCCCGGGGGGTGCCCAACCCCGGGACACTTTAGTTTGCTACAGCATAGCAGGAGCCTCGCGGGTCCTGCCCTGCCATAGAAAACTTGGTTTGGATTTTAAAAGAGAGAGCAGGGAATCCTGCTCTCTCTTTCAAGATGCAAACCGAATTGCTTTTCCACACTGGGAACTGCATCTTAGCAGCTCCCCATTTGGAAAGCCAATGCCGGCTCCCGCAGAACATAGGGAGCCGGCAGGACCGAGGGGTGATTGGGGTCCCCCCATGGTCCCCATCGGAGAGGGCCTTCCCCGGGGGATGGGGTCCCCGGGGATATTAGTGGCCTAAGGAGGGGGGCAAGGCAGACCCCTTCCAAAAGATAAAGAATTAAAAAAATGGCCATGCCCCAGGGATGGGGTCCCCGGGGCAGAATATGGCCTCGGGAGGGGGGCCACGCAGCCCCCTTCCCAATTTTTATACTTATAATAAAAAATAGGGGCAGGCTCTTGGGGATGGGGTCCCCAGGGCCAAGAATATTAGGAAAAGAAGGGGGCCTCAGAACACGCTTCTAAAAAAATTTAAAAACAGGACTGGCATCACGCCGGAGACCATGCCCCCTCCTTTCAGCACTCTGCAAACGTACCTCCTGATGTGGTTGCAGATGGGTAATGAATTCCACTTGAATACTGGCGGTCCCTGGGGGCCAACTACCCCACCAGGAACCTCCAGTATGAGCCAGGGAGCTGCATTGTAGAGAGGTGTTCTGAGGCCATGCCCCTTTTTTCACCTCTCTGCAACGCAGCTCTGTGGTGCTTAATGGAGGTAGCTGGTGGGCTAGTTGCACCCCAGGGACCCTTAGGATTCAAGGGGACTTAATCCCCCGACCTAAAATAAGCCATGAGGCGTGTTTGCACAGTGGTGAAGGGAGGCAGCGGAGCCTGAGGTGACATGTGTACAAACACGCCCTGCGGCGCGTTTTAAGTTGGAGAATTAATTCCTCTTCAATCCTGAAGTCCCCTGGAGACCAACTAGCCCATTAGGTACCTCCAATAAGCGCCACAGAGCTGCGTTGCAGAGTGTTGTAAAAAGGGGCGTGGAATCTGCATTTCTCTCTGCAACGCAGCTTTCTGGTGCAAATTGGAGGTACCTTGTGGGCTAGTTGGCACCCAGGGACGCTCAGGATTGAGGAGGAATTAATTCTCCAACTTAAAACGCACCACAGGGCGAGTTTACAGACATGTCACATTAATCCACGTCCCCTTCCTTCACCATTGTGCAAACGTGCCCCATGGCCAGTTCTAAGTTGGGGAATTATTTCTCTTTCAATACTGAGGGTCCCTGAGGGCCAACTAGACCAACAGGTATGTCCAGTATGCGCCAGGGAGCTGCATTGCACACAGGTGTTCAGAGGCCATGCCCCTTTTTACACCTCTCTGCAACACAGCTCTGTGGCGCTTACTGGAGGTACCTAGTGGGCTAGTTTGACCCTAGGGACCCTTAGGATTCAAGGGAACTTAATCTCTCAACTTAGAACGGCCACAGGGCGCATTTACAAAGTGGTGAATGGAGGGGACATGTGCAAACACGCCCCTTGGTGCTTTTTAAGTCTGGGAAATAATTACCCTTCAATCCAGGGGGACCCTGGGTTCCAACTAGCCCACCAGATGCTTCTAGTAAGCGCCACTGCTCTGCATTGCAGAGAGGTGGTGCTGGCCATGCCCCTCTTTACACCTCTCTGCAATGGCACTTACTGGAGGTACCTAGTGAGCTAATTTGACCCTAGGGACCCTCAGGATTCAAGTGCACTTAATCTCCAAACTAAAAATGGCCACAGGGCATGTTTACACAGCAGGGAAGGGAGGGGACGGGGCCTGAAGTGACGTGTGCAAACACACCCCTTGGTGCTTTTTAAGTTGAGGAAATAATTACCCTTAAATTTTGAGGGCCCCTGGGGGCCAACTAGCCCACCAGGTGCTTCCCGTAACTGCCACTGCACTTTGTTGCAGAGGTGGTCCAGGCCGTGGCCCTTTTTACACCTTTGTGCAACACAGCTCTGTGGCGCTTACTGGAGGTACCTAGTGGGCTAATTGGACCACATGGACCCCAAAGATTAAAGGGGTCTTAATCCCCCAACTTAAAAAGTGCCACAGGGCGTGTTTGCACACATGTCATAAAAGGCCCCCCCACCCTTCACCAGTGTGCAAATGCGCCCCATGGTGAGTTTTAAGAGGTAGTTTTAATCTGCCCGCGCTATTATATACTGGGGCTTACAGAGGAGGTCATGCTAATCAGAGGGGTAGCCCAACACATACTGTTTTCTATTGTATGTTGGTGTTTTAACTGTATTCTAAGTGTCTTTTAGCATAGCCCTGATTCTAGGACTGATTAGTCAGAGTCAGTTACCACCAGTACCCATCTGAAAAGTTGAGGGTACAGGATGATTTTGCAACAAGGCGTCTTTCTGGTAAGCATGGGCGAATTTTGCGAATCTCGCGTTCGCGAATTTTGCGGATTTGCGAACTCGCAATCCGCAAAATCCGCGAATTCTCGCGAATTTGCGGATTTTTTTTTTTGTGTTTGCGCGGGTTTCTGCCAGTTCGCGAGGGTTTTGTACACTTTCGCAAATTGCGAACTTACCTGTCGGGTCGCAAGTTTCGCGAACTTGTTGTTTCTACGTGTCCAGCCTGTTTGGGACACTCTTCTTCATCACTGCCACTCTCTGTCACCACTGCCACTCTCTGACTACTCATGCCACCCTCTGGCCCACCCATGCCACCCTCTGTTTCATCACAGCACCCTCTGGTTGTCCAGTCAGTGTACATTATTGTGGCAACGCAAGCACACCTTCCCTGCCTCAAGTGACCTGAATTAGTTTGGGGCTGATTAACGTGTCACAGAATATTTTTTTAGCTGGCACCTGCTTCCTTAGTGCTTCCTGATTAGTGATCTTTTGTACTTGCTAAGTGCTTTCATTGTTGCAAAATTAGTTACAACACCTGCCCTGCCCCAACTGACAATAATGAATTAGGGGCTGATTAATGGATTTGAACTTCCAGCCTGGCTCCTTCTTGTCTCCCTTAGCTGTAATTCAGGACCTTTGTGGCATATGTGTAACTATTCTGAGGTTCAGAGCAGGGTCACATAATAGTTGCAACTGGCAACTGAACTCTGGAGGGGACCCTCAGGAAGCACTACAGGAAATGGCTACTAATGATGAGCCTGAACTTTTGAACCTGGTAAGTAGTTTCAGTTTTGCTAAAATCGTATTTCTGCAATTTTGCACTTATTCGCGGGGCGCGAAGTTGTACTGGGAAGCCGCGAACTCACGCGAACAGTGCGAGCAGTGCGAGCAAAATCCGCTGCTCGCGGATTTGCGGATTTTGCGGGAGATTCGCGAATCTCGCGGATTGCGAATTTACCGAAAATCCGCAAAATCCGCGAGCGAAACGGATTTTCCGCCCATGCTTACTTTCTGGTCCTCTGTTTGTTATTTCTACAAGTCTTCCTTCTTCCTGCATTTTTCTTCATCTTTGTGGCCTTCTGTTGCTTCTTTCTGCATTTCTTTTCTTCTTTCTGTGTGTTTTTCTTTTTTTTTAACATGTGCTACCTCTGTAGGCATAATTAGAAACTAGCTATAATTAGTGGGACATTTCACTCATACAAAACCACTGAAATTCCCCCGTTATAGTTAGTTCAGCTAACTATAACTCGCGCGCCCGCAATGCACTGCTGATGAAGTCACATATTACATCACTCATGGCATGGTCAGTGACATCACTCAAGACATCACTGATGACATCTCAAAGTTAAAGTTAGTACCTAGTTTTCAAAGGAAAAACATTTTTTGACTCAGCTATAACTTTGGCACAGTGTGAACAATCTGTATGAATGTTTGCCCAAAAAGTGTCATGGTGGGTACTATTCATTGGGAAAATTTGGGGGTGATCCATGCAGTGGGGACCAAGAATTTGGGGCATGAAATAAGGCTGTGTTTGTAATGTTAATTCCCATAGGAAACTTTAGCCATCTCTACAGCCTGAACCCCTGAACAGACTAACATACAATTTGGCATGAAGGTAGATGTTGGTTTAAGAAAGTGCATTTTGCTTATTTGGTGTAAAGCCATTCATTAGTTTTTGAGAAATGTAAGTTTAAAATTGTAGTGCTATTTCTGGTGGTTTCACAAAGAATCACAAATGCATGTGCCAAACAGGAATGCTCTGATTGGGTGGACAGAACCTAAACAGAAAGTTGTGCTGCCATTTTATTGCTCGGGAATGGTTTCCGGGGCTGAAAATCTGTCTGAAAGCCCACATAACAGGTCAGGGTGGAGAAATTCTGACCCCATGGTTGAGAAATGGAGTTTTAACACGCAGAAGTTATATGTCCAAAAGTGATTTTTTAAATGTTGTGCAATATTAGCAATAGCGACTCAACTGTCAATGTGGCCCCTGTGTACCATCACAAGTACCTCGTGACTCTCAACGTCGTCGTGGATATTGGTGAAATTATTAAAAATATACCAATGAATCATTAGTTATAGAGATATTGATAAATGTTTTTATAGAGTTGTTCATATAGTGAGTTATCTACTGTCATGGTTAGAATTAAATATATAGTTATAATTTTTTTATGTGGTGGTGGCTATTTGATATCTGGTTTTGCTTTCTGCTTTCACTATGTACCCGTGGGGATCGCGATGACTGATGTCATCTCGCTCTCCAGCTGCACCAACAAAATGGATATTAGGTTTTAGAGATGTTTGTTCTAGAATTAACTGTAATGTGTGTGCATATATGTATTTCTACTTTATGGAAAAGGAGCGATTGTCACGGTTGATGACGTCATCGAAAAAAATGAAAAAAGGTCAGAAAAATGGTTTTTGAAGAAACTTAACACAGAAAGATGAGTTTAACCATGCTTTTAAAGAAGTGTGTATATACTAATATGTGTAGGGCAATGTTCAGAATAGATTGGTGGCCATTTAATATCCGCTATTGTCCGTTTTTGCGACTTGTCTACCAGAATCATGATTACCCACATCATTGTGGTCTCCGTAGTCACCGTGAAAATGGAAATTAGATTTTAGAGATGTTTTTTATATAAATTGTCTAGAAAACATGACTTTAAAGACTACTGCAAGATACCCCTAGTGTGTAAAATACCATAGTATGTGTGAATTTATGAAAAAGGAGAGATCATCGTGGATAATGATATCATTACCGACATCGTGAATAAGCATAAAAAAGGAAACAGGTCTGAAAGATGGTTTTTAAATATTAGTACAAAAATATGAGTTTGTAAGAAGTATGTATATAGGCATATGTGTAGGGCAATGTTCTGAATGGATTATTTCTCATATTATTGTTGGATGTGTTGGTGGTCATTGAATTTCTGCTTTTGTTTTCCATTTTCATGGCTTGTACATGGGGATTGCGCAGTCATCATGGAGATCCCCCCCAAAAAAACCTTTAGAAAAACCTTCACAATATTTTGGCTACTAGGGTGTCTCATAAAAGAGCTGCTGAGTTGGTTGAGCATATATGGCTGCTATACTAAGTCCAGATGCAGTTTTCAGGTTACTTAGGAACACCCTGTTGCCTTCAGCTATAAAGTGCACTCTATCCTTTCTCTAAATTCCATGCATGTCAAAACACATATTGTTGTTATAGATACAGCCCATGAGATGGTCTCTGAGGAATGCAGAATGTTATCGTTAGGAATTAGTATTGAAAAAACCTTAGCAATTCACTGAAAAAATGAAAGGTTACAGGGGTGTTATATTTAGGAAATAGAAAAGCCCTTAACCAAAGGTTAGAGGGATGTTATAGTTAGGCTGACCTTTCACTCGTACAAAAGCAGAGAAATTCAGCTAACTATAACCCACGCCCCAGCAGTGCACTGCTTATGACCACATATATGACATCTCTCATGACATGGTCAGTGACATCACTGATGACATCATATTTCCTTTCTACCTAATATTGTTCAGCTTAGATTCAGCTAATGCGTGTAGGTGTTTACAAAAAAACATGTGTTTCTTACGCACCATAGCTGTGTAGAAGTATTAAACACTTTATGATTTTTTTTTACTCGAGAGTAACTCTGTGTGCAGGTGACAGCTGACTTGTGCTTATTATGCTTCGGACAGAAATTTTTGGTTCAACAGAAAAAGCTTCCTACAGGATAAAGATTCTACAAAGTAGATATCAACTTTTGTGAGCTGCCTTGAGTTATTAGAGAGAATGTTGTCAACATGATAATTAAGACTCAACACATAAAGCTGTGTGTACCTGGAACAAAGATATACATGTGTGCTAAGTGTTCTGGCTCCAAAGCTCTCGCATGACAATTGTGACAGCAAGGGAGGCAATCCCTAGTGCACAGGCTGAGGGGGCTGCACTTCCTGGTTTGCTCTTTCGAGCCTCTGGAGAGATAGTCCATTTTATTATGGACTTTGCATTCACACTGAATGAATCCTGATGTAGTATGTATCATTTATATTATATGTGGCTCGGAGAAAACATTTATTTTCCTTCATAACTGTATTGACAATACACAATGAAAATTTTAAATATTATCTTTCAAATGAATACACAGTATCTGGCAAATCAATATTGAACATTGCTCCAATAGATTAAAAACCATGCTACACAAACAACAATATCACCACGCATACCATCTTTATTTCTTGCATGCTTATACATATATCATTATTTTACAGTAAAAAATGATATCACTCACTATATATACTAATCACAATTCCTATTGTCAAATTATTCTTTATAGAACAATCTTTAAATACAGTGTAATTTCTCCACATATTAACTCCTGCTGTTCAATCAATACAATTTGTGTTCTTTATCTCTCTTTATCTGCATTGTATTTTTTCCACATTTATTACTCTCAAATGTTCAATCACTGTGGCTTATATTCTTCATCTCTCTACATGCATTTGGCGTACAACCGCCTTCTTAATAAAAGACACTTCAAGACTTATTCTGTGAGTAACTTGCAAGCGTATATACCATTCCACTAAGCCATAATATAAAAAAAACAATAATGAATATCAAATATCAATAATGCTCAATATGGTCAGAACATACAACAGATATATGCTGTCACCTTGTGTCATTGCAATGACATGCCTCATAATAGACCTCCAATAGTGTGGCCACAGATATTCCCATGTGAGTTAATAAAATACACTTGACCACCTATTCAGTTCAAGATAGCTCATCTGTGCCCACCAATATGTGATTAAACGTCACGCCCACTAGTATCAGCATGCTTTATCTCTGTGTATTTAAAATTAGTAGAATTCAAAACAAAAAAGAATTCATGCAGAATGCTGCACCATAAGGTAACGTATCCCAAATATAAATGCCTCCTACTGGGCCAGCCCAAGAAATATGAACATACTGAGACACCACACAATGGACATGTGTTTCTGTTGGTAAATACAAGAAACAATTTATTTACATTAACTTGCTCAGAACCATCAACTAGAATACATAAACAAAATCATATATAAATATTGAAGTAACCTCATAAATATGTGGCACGGGACACTTCAAATCGTGCTCACTCAAAAGACATGCATGTGGACTGTTAGGCAATAAATTATAGTGCCTATCTGGTTTGTTTCATCCTGGCGAATGAAGACATTAAATCTGGTTTAGGCCCACATGAAATATATTTCACCTTCAAGCTGTTCAACATTACTGTGATGTTTTCTGGATTAAGAGCACTAACATGAGGTAGTGGGTAAAAATGTAATGAGCATCGCTCAAGGCAACCTCTAAACAGGGGGTCAGTAGTCCATGAAATACTGCATTTTTTCTGTTCCTCTGAGTAAAAGCAGATGTACAGACTAGTATGGGCCCACTTTACATTGAAGTAGCCTCCAAGCTATTTATCTTTACTTCAATATTGATGGATTGAAAATGCCAACGTGACACATAAGCTGATGGTTACATGAGGTTGGCGCGGATTACCTTTTTGAATGGGGGCGATTAGTGCACAGTCAAACCGAACATGTAACCACACACTGTTTAAGGAAGCTTGCGTTAAATACATATGGACCCACTTGAATATTTTTTTTTTTTGATTTTTTTTTTTTGGTTGTAAGACTTTATTTACATTTGCCGGTAATACATTACATCATTATGTGCAACAGAAGTTCGTCGTTTATCACTTATCATCACATCCACAATGTTACACAGCTATTCAGCCGACAACCTTCTGGACCGGCAGCAGGTGTTAATTCAGTACGTAATGTTGTGTATCAAGAGAGAGAGGGAGGACCAGATAGCTAGCCCGTATCCCCGTTTTATATATAATTTTATCAAAAAGAGACTAGCTAAGGTAGGGGGGGGGGGGGTTTATTTAAACAGAATTCTAGTTTAAAGGTATTAGTGACTCAATTTTGTTTTGTCAGAAAGTTTTGGCACCTGGTTGGTGTGCTCATGAAGCCCTCACCCACCAACCTAGTTGGTGGCATGCTTCATCATCGGGCCCACCCAGTGACACCTAACGTGTCCCGGGTGTGCTACGACGCCTGGTGACAGCGGAGCAGGTATATCACTGTGTGTGCGGTGAAGGATGTTTAGAATGTGAGTTAAAACGGCTTGGCGGTGGTCCCAGTACCCGAAGGTAGAGCAGACTTTATTACCTGGGCCACCGTCAGCGGTTAAAAATAAGGCAGGTGGACGTTAGAGGCGAGTTACGACCTCCCACGTCCTTGGTAGGTCAACATGTTTCAGCCAGTGCCTTATGATTATGCTGGCTTTCTTCAGGACAATTAAAAAGTGTGTGTGATTAAAACTAGTGGACGTGTGATACAGACTATGTGTCTACACGCCCTAAAGTGTATCTATGTGTGAGAGGGGGGGATTCCCTTCTCAAGACCACTTCTGCGAAGGAGGCACTACAGGTCCACAGCAGGCTCTGGTCAGTAATCCTGATCAACCAATTTGCCTCTTCAATAACCTTGAAGAAAGTATCCTTAAAACTAGCGTCGTCTTGAGAAGGGAATCCCCCCTCTCGCACATAGATACACTTTAGGGCGTGTAGACACATAGTCTGTATCACACGTCCACTAGTTTTAATCACACACACTTTTTAATTGTCCTGAAGAAAGCCAGCATAATCATAAGGCACTGGCTGAAACATGTTGACCTACCAAGGACGTGGGAGGTCGTAACTCGCCTCTAACGTCCACCTGCCTTATTTTTAACCGCTGACGGTGGCCCAGGTAATAAAGTCTGCTCTACCTTCGGGTACTGGGACCACCGCCAAGCCGTTTTAACTCACATTCTAAACATCCTTCACCGCACACACAGTGATATACCTGCTCCGCTGTCACCAGGCGTCGTAGCACACCCGGGACACGTTAGGTGTCAGTGGGTGGGCCCGATGATGAAGCATGCCACCAACTAGGTTGGTGGGTGAGGGCTTCATGAGCACACCAACCAGGTGCCAAAACTTTCTGACAAAACAAAATTGAGTCACTAATACCTTTAAACTAGAATTCTGTTTAAATAAACCCCTCCCCCTACCTTAGCTAGTCTCTTTTTTATAAAATTATAATTCAGTGCGTAAGGCATTCAGAAAAAATTTGTTGAGTATGTACCGTCTTACTTTTATATAATTTCAAACAAAACTTTAGACTCTTTAATATCAGATAGTCAGATATAGCCAGAACAATGTATCTATAATGTCATTAGCCAGATCAAGGTTTTCAGGTTGCCATCCCTACCCCTCCGAACTCAGTCCCCACAGTACCCCTAGTGCCCGGTTCCCAATCTTGCTTCTAGCTCCTCCCTACCTTCTAAATTCTCACTCGTCCATCTCTTCCTCATCCTCTGAGCTATCCACTTCTTCTTCAGGAAGAGGATTGCATAGGTCTTCTCTATATCTGTTCCATGACTGCCAGACCATATTCCACTTGCGAGGGTTAGCTCGCATTTTATACACTGCACGCTCGACCAACATGAGTCTGTCCATTGTCCTGCACACAGTGCCAAAGTAGGTGTTTCCGCCACTCCCCACCTCTACGCAATGTCTCGCTTGGCCACCATAGTCCCGATTGTAACCCATTGTTGCTTACGATGTGTCAAGTCGGTCCCTTCCCACACATTCAGCAGACACACACGTGGGTCTGGTGTCAGCGAGGTCTCAAGAGCCTGGGAGATGGTGCGCATGACTTGCCGCCAGTAACCCGAGATGGCTGGGCACTCCCAAAGTGTGTGCAACAGTGTCCCTTCCTCTCCACACCCTCTAAGACAATACGGGTTGTCTGCCCTGTGCATTTTATGTAAGGTGGTTCTGGTGTAATATACCCTGTGTAGTATCTTGAATTGTATCAGCCTAAATCGAGCTGAGACTCCCGCCTCTCGTGGTGACGCCAATGCGGCGTTCCAGTCTGTCTCATCCATGGCTCCTAGCTCAGTTTCCCATTTCTCTTTTACTTTGACCAAAGGGTCCGGGAGATTATTCAACAATTTACGATAAGTGTGTGAGGTGGCGCCTGTTTGCATAAAATCCGTGAGCAGGCGGTCCTCCAACGGCGAAGAGTCCGGGACATTCGACCCTGGCTCAATCACTGTCAGTAATGCATGCCGTATTTGTATGTACCTATATGTTTCAGTGGGGCCTAATGTATATTGTTGCTGCAGTTGCGAAAAAGGATCACTCCAGTACTGGTCCATAAGTCTCCTACTGTCGTGATGCCAATGTTATCCCATTGGGTATATCCCTCGCTGGATCGTAGACAGCCTAGTAGTTTGGTGTCCCACAACGGTGTAAGTTTAGTTATGACCCCTCTCCATTTGAGTCGCGTCTGTGCCCTGTGCCAGAGTAGCACGGTGTGTTTAGTTGGGCCAATCAGTTTCGCTGTGAGTCCTTGATTGTATAATGGGGCCAGCAAGCTGTGTGTACCTAATTGTGCTCTATCCGCTAAGTATGCCGGGTCATTATGCGGGGAGTGGATCCACTGGTTAATGATCTTGAGCTGTGATGCCCAGTAATACAGCTGCACATTTGGCAAAGCTATTCCCCCGTCGTACCACCCACGGTTAAGTTTGGTATGCGCTATTCGAGGCGGGCGTTCTCCCCATAATATGTCTGTCATCAGCGCTGTCACTTTCCAGAAATAGGAAGGCGGTATCATGACTGGGGTATTCTCCAATACATAAAATAGGCGTGGTAACGCCATCATTTTAAATAATGCCGCTCACCCCAGCAGCGTAAGAGGTAGAGTCTTCCAGTGTCGCACGTCCGCTCTAAGGAGAGTGAGAGGCGGCAGTAAGTTCTGATCATAGAATACAGCCGCATCACGAGCGACATGTATACCTAAATACCTAAATGAGGTGTCGGCTATCATCAGTAGGCAGTTATCAGGGAGATTTGGTGCAGGACCTTTTAGTACGTATATGACTGATTTTGTACAGTTGATTGTGTATCCGGAGTTTAGACCATATGTGTCACATAGTGCTAGCAGCTTCAGAATGCCTGTCTCGGGGTCGGATAGATAGATGAGCATGTCGTCAGCATATAGGGAAATTCTATCCTCCCAGGCGTCTCCCCATTGCAGTCCTTTTAATAACGGGGTCGTTCTAATGGCAGTAGCCAATGGCTCCAAGACCAGCACAAATAGTAGGGGGGAGAGTGGGGACCCCTGTCGTGTCCCCCTAGCCAAAGGAATGTCTCGGGAGATGTGACCGTTGGTTTCTACATGTGCCACAGGATCCGTGTACAGCAGTGTGATCCAGGAAATGAATTTGGGGCCAAAGCCCATACGGGTTAGTAAGGGAACAGATACTGCCATTCCACCATGTCAAACGCCATTCTGGCATCCAATGATAGAATGGCCGCCGGTTCCGTCAATAGGGGGGCTCGTGCCAGTGCTCCGTGCACACGGCGAAGATTCAACGCCGTGCTTCTATGTGGCATGAAGCCTGATTGGTCCGGGTGAATTAGGTGGGTCAGGTGTGGAGTCAGTCTGATTGCTAACAATTTCGCCAAGATTTTTGCTTCGGCCTTAAGGAGTGAAATCGGGCGGTATGACGCGCAATCTATGGGTGGTTTACCTGGTTTCGGGATGGCTACTATGGTTGCCATCCGCTGATCCAGGGACAAAGTCCCCTTCTCCCGACACTCCGTGTACATGGCCAACAGAGGTGAGCTCAGGGTGTCTGCCATAGTCGGGAACCATTCTATCGGGATCCCACTGGGGCCCAGCGCTTTACCTGTGTGCAGTGCATTAATCGCCGTCTGTATTTTGTCCACTGTCAGATCTGCCTCCAGTTCATCCACCGCTTCCGGTGTTAGAGTCGCGATCTGTGCATCCTGAAGCGCCGATATTGCCGCTTCTGCTGTGACTTCTACCCTTGGGGTGTAGACGTCTTGGAAGTGATCAGCTAAGATTTCTACAATCTCAGAGGGACGCAAATGTGATATCCCCTCTGAGTCCATCAGTTGTAATATGTGTCTGCAGCCCTCTCTTTTTTTATCTAGCCATGCCAATAGTTTACTGGCCTTGTCCCCTATATCATAGACCCTTTGTGCTGTTGACTCTATGTTTTCTACTGTCCGTCACTTGAGAAGGTCGTCATGTAGCTGTTGGCAAAGGTGGAGTGAGTGGAGGGTATCTTCTGATGGGTGTGCCATATGGTCTGCGTTTGCTTTTTCTAGTGTCAGTTCCAGAAATAACAGTTCCTGTTTTTGCGTTCGTTTGTGCCCGGCTATTGTCGTGATTGCCTGCCCTCTTAGTACTGTTTGTACGCCTCCCATAAGGTCGTTGGGGAAGACACCGAATCAGTATTCTCCGCAAAGTAGTACTTAGTTACTTTTTTCAGGTCTTTACGGATGTGAGGTACCTTAAGATACCCTGGGTAAATCGGGTAAATTCTTATACGGGCGATTGCAGAGCATGACAGGCTCAGTGTCAGGGGAGAGTGATCCGAGATACCTCGGGGACTTATCTTTGCCTCAGTTATCGTGAGTCGGCCGTCCCCCAATGTAAGGATATAGTCAATACGGGACAGGCAGTTGTGGGTAGCTGAGTAGTAAGTGTAGTGCTGGTCGTCGGGGTGTAGGCGCCGCCATATATCTACCAGTCCCTGTGCTTCTATGAACTCGCTGAATCGGGACGGGCCAGGTGTCTGCGCCCAAACCGGGAACGTATCTCGTGTGTTATTGGCCACCGCATTAAAGTCTCCTCCCACTACTAGATCCCCTTCCGGGAGCTCTAACAAGAATTTTCCTAGGTCTGGAAGCGCAGTCGCATGCAGTGCAGGTGGGATATATACCGATACCACATTGAGGGGCCGCCCTTCCCATTGTCCACACGCCGCTGCAAAGCGGCCGTGACTATCAGTTTTGGTAGTCTGTGGAATGAATCGGGATGTTCTCTTCATTAAAATACCTGTTCCCTGGGAACCTGAAGTGAAGTCTGAGTGTGTTATCATGCGGTATCCTCGTCTATCCAGAGCCTTACTGGCCGTATTCACTAGATGTGTTTCCTGAAGGAGGATCAGATCATGATTCATTCTTTGAATACTCTGGAGCACCAACCCCCTCTTTACCTTGTCTCCTAGTCCCCTGACATTCCACGATACCAATTGTAACGGCGGTACCGGCCCTGTGTCAGGACTGCCGTCTATTACGTCAGACCGTGCCATTTGTGCCATTGTGTGTCTGTAAAGATGGACCTGGTTCCCTTAGGATGTGATGTCAGTGTTCCTGGTCTGTACCCACCCCCCTGGACTCTACCAAGCGCCTGCAGTGGTGGGCCTGCTGTTACCGGGCGTGCATCGGCACGCCTGATGCGCATTCTCCAGCTTACTGTGACCATTGTGGGTCTTCGTGCAATCCTTATAGTCAAACATTTCAAACAATTAAACAGTGCTACCCCCCCTGTCCCCCGAGTTCCCCCCTCCCTGCTCCCCTGCTACTCGGACAGTGAACTGCCCACCACCCCAATTTAGCAAAGTGCCTGACCCCACCCAAATAAAAACACAGTGTTACTTGCTCGTTGGGGGTGAAGAGTTCTCCGGAGTCAGCGACCCCTCATTCCCTCCATGGAGGTTCTTAGCCCAGTGTCCATGGCAGCCCATGCCGCAGTCCCACTATCAATAACTGTCTCGTAACTGCCGGAATGTTATTCCTCCACCTCCAGATCTCCATCAGCATTGTCTCTTATTGGCGACCTTCTTTCTTCTGCCGGTCCTTCCGTCCGGTTGTCCTCACGGTCTCCTGTGCGCTGGTCCCTCTTATTCCGTCCTGCGTGGCGGGATTGAGAGGTTGGTCGCCAGCCATCCAACCAGTCCCGGGCTATGTCCGGATTATCGAAAAACCATGTCCTATTTTCCGCCACTACCCGCAGTTTAGCCGGGAATAGCATGGAATATTGTATCTCCCTCCTTCTCAGTTCCTTTTTGATTTCCAGAAATGTCTTTCGTTTTTGGGCCACCTCCGCATGTGGTCCGGGAAAAAGGCCAGTGTAGAGTTATGGATTTTTACGGGGGGGTGGATACCCTCGCCGCTTGCAGGATGGCATCCCTATCCCAGAAATTGAACAGTCTCGCCAGGATAGGCCTTGGAGGCGCTCCCGGTTTTGGCTGGCCACCCGGTACTCTGTGCGCCCTTTCGACCGAAAAGAATGTCGACAGTCCCTTAGGTTGGAGTTGTGTCTTAATGACTTCTTCCACAAAGAGATCAGTTGCCCTAGTACCATCTGATTCAGGAACTCCAAGAACTCTTATGTTGTTCCGTCTAGAGCGCCCTTCCTGGTCATCCAGCTTTTCCTTTAGTAGTTTATTCTCTGCTGCTACTTTCTCCATCGCCGTCTGAAGCTCCGATACATCCTCCACCAATGATTTTGTGACTAGTTCCAGCGAACCCACCTTTTCGGCCATTTTGTGGAGATCTGCTCTAATGAGAGTGATTTCAGTGGAGATGGAGCCCACCGTGGTCTGGACCTGCGAGAGCGCTCGCATTACGTCATCTAGTGTCGCTTTTTTTGTTCCCGCGCCGTCTACTGTTCTCGTGGAGTTTTGCCTTCCTTCCGTTGGAGGGGATGCAGTTTTATCGCAGGTGTATCTTTCGATACGTGTCTGCGTCACGCTGCCTTTGGAGCCTTTCCCTGCCAACGTTCCGCTGGGTGACAGGACAGATGGCCTGCAGGAGGGACTGGGCAAGAGAGTGGTCACGGCCTCGGCCCAGCCGTTGTCTCAGTTCAATCCCTGTAGCGTTATGAGTAGTCTGCCAGTGTAAGTTGGGTCAGGTTAAACATCCGACTTATTCTGGACCTCTATGGAACCGTGGCCTTGGTGCTTATGCTCAGTGCGGTGATCTATCTCCTCTGGTCGCACACCTATCCCTCTCCCCGCAGCGCAGGGTCTTAGCTGCTTAAGCGATGGCGATCTTCGGTATTGTGTGGAGCTGGACCGCGCTCCCGAGCTGTTACAGGCGGTGCCCCGCCTCTATTTGGCCAGTTGTACCTCTTGGCATCTTTATGGCCCGATTGGGGTATTAATACTGTATGGCCCAGTGTGGCACCAATGTTCTAAAGTCATAGGGCCAACCAACGACTGGTCCGGTCACTCGCTCAGGTCTCTCAGCACCCGTGCTATGTACCACTGCTTCCCCGGTCCGCGCCTGCTCTGCGGCCCTCAGGTGCCACCCAGGTTGGATTTAAACCTGCTCTGGCGTGGAGGGGGGGGAGGAGAACCTGTTTGGCCGCCCGCTGCCCCAGTGAATCACTCCCTCGCTCCGCCGCGTCCAGCAACAGCGCCTCACCTTCCCGCCGAATTCGGCTCTTGTACAGCGCTTCAGCGGTGTCCACTACTGTCACACCGGCAGCACGATGGTCTTCGGATCGTTCCTTCGCCTCGTCCGGGGTCAGTACTGTAGTCCGGCGGGCTGCTTTTGACGCCGCTCCTCGGTTCCCGGCCAGTTCCGGTCTGCCCCTGCCGTCCCGGTAGCACTTCCGGTCGGCGCCTCCGAGCACTGGATTCCCCGGATCCTGGCCCTCGCCTAGGCCGCACCGACACTTGGCTGTATCTCTGCCGTCCAGCGTCCAATTTGCTCTTGGGTTCCTGCCGCCAGCGCCGCCCGGTCGTAGGCCTTCTGTCCCTCCGTCCGAGGTCAGATTCAGCCACGGATTGTGTCACAGATTGTTGGAGAGGTCGCTTCTCTGCCGGAGCTGTTCTTCTAGGCTGCCGCCATGCTCGGCTGCTAGCCACGCCCCCACCCACTTGAATATTATTTAAACTAAACATGTGAAACCAAGGCAAAAGATGAAAATAAATTATTGCAATGCTTTCAGGTGGGCTGCTCCTACAAGCGTAACACGCAACACTGCGCTACTCACCATGTGACGAATCCTCCACTATTTATGAATATTTCCTCAGACTGGGAGAAGTATATGCACCCTCCTCGAGCTTTAGCTTGCAACACCAAAGACCTCTCAGGTAGATGCCAGCCTCAGCTGTTTTAAAGGCACCTCCATCCTTGTGGCACGGAACATCTGGTTGGGTGGGCAAGTACTCCATCTACACACATTAGTGACAAAATGCACACCATTATTTATCTCAATGCTTTTGATTCATAATGTTATTTAAACTTTTTTGCGTGCAGTCCAGATTTAATGGTCTTGCCCATTTAACCACTCAAATGAATAATCAACACAGGTGGAGCGCCTTGCATTCCTATCGAATGCACAGCCACAGTCCTTAAAGAAAGGGTAACTCCATTTTCTGTTAAATCACTTCTTTTAATGTCCAGTTAATCCATAGATCAGAACGATTTCAATCCAGTTCTTCACATTCACATGTGTGACAGTTGCTGTATTTAGAACAATTCGAATATTGCAGATTGCCCATTCAGGCCTTTCTACTGCGACACGATAAATAGATTTAAAACATCCTCATTCATGTATCCAATGCATTTTAAGCATTGTCTTCGCCCTTCGTCAGGGATTCACTACAAATTTTTAAAAACCCAGTGTTAACTCAAATACTCAGAACCTCGGTTATGACGCTCGTTACAAAACACATACCAATTTTTATGCATGCCCTGTTTTTTAATTGCTCATATTTGATGTGTTCCTTCTAATTTCTTAACTCTGCATCAAAACCTAAACCACAACAAACTTTTACAACCCATAAAGCTTTTCCCCTTTTGACATCGCTATGAATTTCTACACATCTTTCCCTCAAATGGCGTCCCTTTACAACCACCAACTTTCACCCTACTTACTTCAAATATCTACCTTTTTGTGCTTTGCGCCTTCATTACGACAATGTACCAAATGATATGTAAACCTCCCACTTATTGCCTCCCTCTTTTTTCACTGTGTCCGCCAGCTCTCCACCCCTTCCAACTGCCAATCCCCTTAATCATGATGTTTGTAAACTACTAATCCCAGAATACCTTCCGGCCCTTTCTTTGAAGCATGGTTGTTTCAGAAAAGTATTTGTTTTATCAAAGTTGAAATAACTCTAATTCCCCGCCCAGCCTAGTTTGTTACTTGACCCATTAAATAAGGCATTTTAACACATGGCATACTGACAGGCACGTCAGTTTTCAAAATTATATGTTTTCCCTTAGAGCCTATAATCGTAGATTTGAATAGTGAATAATGATCCACCGGGACTCTTTAAAACATGCCGATTTTAAGAACCAGATGTCTGTGACTCGCATGTGAGAATCAAAATGCTTTCATAATACCATGGTGGGTGCAACATGTTATGCAGGCAAACACATACAATTACACAGATTAGTGACGAAATGCACACCATTATTTATCTAATTGCTTTTGATGTATAATGTTATTTAAACTTTTTTGTGTGCAGTCCAGACTTAGTGGTCCTGCCCATTTAACCACTCGAATGAATAATCAACACAGGTAGAGAGCCTTGCTGCTCCTATCAAACGCACAGCCACAGTCCTTAAAGAAAGGGTAACTCCATTTTTCTGTTAATTCACTTCTTTTAATGTCCAGTTAATCCATAGATCAGAACGTTTTCAATCCAGTTCTTCACATTCACATGTGTGACAGTTGCTGTATTTAGAACACTTCGAATATTGCAGATTGCCCATCCAGGCATTTCTACTGCAACACGATAAATACATTTAAAACATCCTTGTTAATGTATCCAATGCATTTTGGGCATATTCTTCGCCCGTACTCCATCTGCCATATTACAAAAACCTTCAAAACATGGCAGCCATATTAAAAGTGCCTGAACAGAATATGTCCCTCTATTATTTAGAAAAGTTTCAACACAGCTGATTATGGCACAGCATATGGGCCTCACCTAGAGGTCTTATTTGTTACATATAATAGCTTTCTCCCAAGGGATTTCACTATCAAGGCCTCGTTCATATGTGTTTGAAGTGGAGATCCCCCAAAAATCCCTGCTTTTCCTTATTTCTATTAGATCCCTCCTTTCTTTCTTATTTTTCTAGAATCGAATTTCCTCTGGTTTATGTGTTTTGTCCATGTAATGTTTTACAAGATATGCATTCATCTTGACTGTTCTGATAGGTGATCTGTGTTCTGTATGTTGCAAGATTGCGTCCTGTCTCCCCCACATAACCCAGATTACAGGGGCAGATAACGAGATGAATGAGGTTTTTAGTCTTACAATTTATGAAAGTCCTCAGTGGCACTGTATGTTTATTCATGCATAATGTTTTCATCTCACTAGCACTGTCACATGCCTTGCTCTGAGTGCATTTATGGTTCCCAGCAACAGGTGTGCTCCCATCAATGATTATTTTAACATATGGTATTTGAAACATAGTATACATTGATACTCATTTATTTACTTTACGCCAATTACTTATTTTTATCAGAAAAAAAGTTAAATCATGACTTGTTATACAATCCCACGAGATTCTAACGAGATCATAAACTTTTTTATTTAGAGAAAGAATGTACACTTTCATTTAGTATGGTACTTATGCATTATTGTCCCCATTAGTAGGGTCTGGGGGGAAAGTAGACTCAAATAAGACCTTTTCATAGTATAACAACAGTGCACATTAGGGTGTAAGGAGACACAGTGATCTCACTGACATCTCTCCACAGCCTAACAAGTGTGTATAGTAGACTATGGGGAAAGGCTTGCCACTCCAGTGAGACCTTGCATGAAGGTAACCAGTGTGTAACGTAGGCTGAAAAGAGACACTGCATCTCCCCTAACACCTTTCTCCAGCCTCAACAGTATGCATAGTAGTGTGGGGAAGATACACACTTCACATGTAGGACCTTCATATTTTGTAGTAAATATAGCAAGTACTGACCTCCCCACTTTGGCATCTCCCCAGAGAAATAGACATATATATTAAGTTATAGGAATGGATTTCACTGTCCAGTCACAGCGCTCCCTAGTATGACAGACATATAGAGTGGTGTGTATGGAAACATTGTCCTCTACATTTATACCTATCTCTAGGACAACATGGATTAGCAGTGCATGTGGGCAAGCAGTAGCCACTCTACTGACGCCTCTCCCGAGAACAGGGATATGCAGTGGTGTCTGAAAAAGGAGTGACTTGTCCAGTAAAGCTTTTTACCAGGGTGAGAGGTGTCTGTAGTCGACTTTAAGAAAAAGGTATCTCTCTCTGCTCTATATGCTGACAGGTATGCATACTAGGCTGTAGGGAGGAACTGCCATGTTTGCTGACACATCTCCCTTACATGATAAGCCTGCGTAGTAGTGTGGTGACGGACTTGTCTCCTATGACCAGTGTCTTGGATGATTGGTGTGCAAATTAGGCAGTACAATTATGGTTCACTCTGTAGTTATAGCTCTCCCCAAGATGACAGATGTACAAGTAAGGTGCAAGGATGAAAACATCTCTGTGCTGATAAATATGTCTTGCATACATATCTACAGACTATGATATGAAAACACTCAACTGAGACAACGCCCCAGAGTAGCACATGCCCAATTAGGCTGTGTGTAGAGACTGGTCTCTCTGCACCTACTTCTCTTCATAGTGATGAATATCCGCAGTAGAGTATAAAACGTAGTATTCTCTCTGTTGAGAGATGCCAATTTTAGTTAATATTGCAATACTAGTACAAAATCGAAATTTATAGTAACTATTTAACAAAGAAATCAAAAGTAACTTTACACTTTTTTATTACAACATCACAATTTAATAACAATACAAAACTACAGCAACTATATTAAAAGACCAAATAAATAATTATAAAATAAACAACAGAAAAAAATTTAGTAATAAGAAACCTTTTTTGCTGACCCTCATCAGCAGGCGGTAATGCTTCCCCGTTTTTGTTTCATTTTCCTATAGGATTTTGATGTAGGTAGCACTTCTTTTCATGTCTTTCAGCCATTTTAGCCTGCCAGAGAGTCTTCATTTTCCTATTGCTTCATGGCAAGCTAGCTGGGAAAATAGTCTCAGAAAAGTAGCATATCTATAAATGTCAGTTTATAAAACAATTGTCCACAAAACATAGCTCATGTAGAGTTAGCTTGTGCTGCTGAAATGGATGGACAACTGTTCAGGCCCTTCCACATTCTTAATAATAATACTGGAGCTTATATAGCGCAAACACCTACCTCAAACAGAGGTGTTCCGGCGCTCTAACAGCAGGCACTGCGCGCAAGGAGGTTTAGGCACTTGACCCTAGCCTAGGCAAGCCTAAAGAGCCAAGTCTTCAGCGCTTTTCTGAAACAGGTCCCTGAATCAGCTTGGCGGAGGTACCCAGGCAGGGCATTCCACAATTTGGCCATTCTCACTGCGAAGCTCTACCACCCAGATGTGCTTTCGCGTAGCGGGGAGTACAAATCAAATTATGTGAATTTGACCTCAGAGATTGATTTTGCTAATAACAGCAGAGTCTTTGTTTAAGATAACAGGTGCATTTTCCCTTGAGAGCTTGGTAGGCCAAGGTCATGGCCTTGAATTCAATTCTTTTGGCTACTGGGAGCCAATGAAGCTCATGTAAGTGCGGAGAGACATGATGCAGAAAAGGTACACGACAGATTAGTCTTGCAGCTGCATACTGTACCATCTGGAGGTGTCTAATCCAACATTTAGAAAGGCTGAGGTATAATCTATTTGCGTAGACTAGCCTAGATGTCACAGTGGCATGGACTACGGATTTGTGGCAATCTTCTGGAAGGAAATGTAAACAATTCCGGAGGTTTCTCAATTCGCTGAAGCAAGTACAGGAGACCTGCTGAATTGGAGCCAAAAAGGAAAGATCAGCCTTCCATCTCACACCTTCGTTTTCCTTATTAGTGGTGGGGGAAGGCGGAATCCTTCCAACCTGAATACACTGTGCCTGAAGAGCATTATTGATGAACAGCACAATAATTCTGCTGGTCTTAACAAGGCTCTTTTTGCTACTTCTGTAAGCAGATAATTCATCTGTCTGAGACAAGCTTCCATTTTTCTCTGAAAAAAAGACAAAATAACCAAAAACCATAAAAGTTACATACTAATCAATTATTGATAACAGTGACATATCACTATACTGTCTGAACAGTTTTACATTTTTCACCCACAGTCACATATTTATATATAGTAAACCATTAACTTGTTATCTTTCTCCCCATTCTCAAACATTCTATTTTCATATTTTCACAATTAAACTATAACATGCAATCAACTCTGCTTCCAATACAGTTTATAAAGTGATACTTTAATATTCACAAACCTTGGCTACACAAACCTTGGCTAACACTCACCACAGAGTTTCATACTAGAAATGGCAATATCCCCACACATGACAGTGGAGCATGGTAGGATACACTTATATTTTTGTCAAGATATTTAAGTAGTGTAACCTAAGAGGTATGCAGTTCCCAATAGATGTTGTGGGCGGAGGTATGTAGTCTCGCAAGTGAACCCTGTAGTGTGGGCATTCACCAAGGCAGGAGAGGGGATTCCTCCTTTTGGAAAAAAGACCCTCACACACCATACAAGCAGGTGTCTTGCTTCATCATTGGGTCTGCTCCTACTCTGGTCGGCGTTGCAATACCCGATCAGGCGCCCTTGATGGGGCCTACTTGGCAGAGATCTTTACTCCTTTAGCCGTTGGGTGCAGTGCGTGTGAGGGCCCTAGTGTGAGATAAGAGTGTAGGTGGTGATACTGTGAATTAAAACAGGGAAAAGTGATCCACTCAGGACAATTTGAATGAACCCTGGTTAAAACTAGAAAACGCACGCTCCCACTCTAAGGTGTGCTGGGATATGTGCTGGTGTGGTAGGTCAACATGTTTCTTGTCTGTTATCTATTGATGGCAATTCCTCAGGACCAATAATGGATCTACCTACACTTTTTGGTGGTGGTCAGAGCTTCATTAAAGTGCATGTGTGACCAGCCATACAGCACCCTAAAAAGTGGTACTGGTAGATCTATTCCCCAACCTGCAGAGAAAAACATAACATGACAGTAGTTAGACATAATTTCTATCTTAGAACTGTATGTGATGTACACCTTCCATAATGTGTGGTGCAAAGCACAAGTGTAGAACACAGGTGAGCAGTGGCATGCATCATTTGTGATCTGTGTGTTGTCTATTGACATTGACAACATTAAAAATCATTAAAAAAACAGCAGAATAAAAGCAACAACTGCAGACAAGGAGTTGTACCAATGGTCATGTTCTGGTTAACTCACCCTAATCGAGTCAAGGTTATGCTGCATCCTGAACTGGTAGTGGCAGACACTATAATATAGTGTCCTAATAGATAAAAACAAATTTGGGACTAGACTATGAAGCCAAAAGATGGTACTCAGTAGTAGCCATAAGCAAACCGGGTCCCAACATGATTGCTCACAATCTCCCCCAGGCTCGGTGAGGTGGGGCATGGGGGTACTTGGCAATCCTCTATCAATCAACACAAGATGTGGCCAAAAGTCGGAGATTGCGGGAAGCTAAATACCCAAGTGTGGTCAATCGCGTCACTCCAGCCTCTGGTGTGAGGTGCCGTGGGAATGACGGTACACTTTATTTATTTATTTTATTTTACTGATTTGTAGAGCACATGGCTGCCCGTGAGCGTTCCAGCGCTAAATGACAAGAAACCAGCTGCAGGTGGATCTCACTGGAATACCCAAGTTTTAAGTGCTCTGCGGAATGCGAGAAGGTTGGGTTGGGCTCTGCTGTTTGGGGGTAGAGTGTTCCATAGTTTGGATGCATTGTGTGAGAACAATCGACCGCCAGAGCGGGCCTTCTTAATTCTAGGTACAGAGGCTAGATTACAGTTTGAAGATCGAAGCATTCTTGTGGTGGTGTGAGGAGTGATGAGGTTTTGTAGTATTGGTGGGGCCTTACCGTGCAGAATTTTGTAGGTAGTGCAGAGAGCCTTGAATTGTATTCTCTCCTGGACGGGGAGCCAGTGTAAGGCGATCAGAGCGTGTTTGGCTGAACAGCGGCGGTGGGTTCCTGTGAGAATGCGGGCTGCGGCATTTTGTACTGTCTGGAGTTTTGCCAGTACTTTTTTGGGGGCCCCCAGATATAGGGCATTCCCGTAGTCCAGGCGGGACAGCACAAGGCCATGGATTAAAAGTTTACGGGATTGTGCCGGGAGATGGGGTAGAATTTTCCTTGCTGACCGTAGGAGGCCGTGGCACGTTCCAGCCGTTTTCCTTGCCTGGTCGGAGAAATTAAGGCCTTCGTCTAGCCATATACCCAGGCTCTTAATTTCTTGTTTCGGAACGGGGGGAGTACCCATGCAGGGTGGCTATAGGGATGTAGAATGGTAGAGAAATTTATTGCCCAGGATCATTATCTCTGTCTTATCGTTGTTCAGCTTTAGGTGGGAAAGATTCATCCACTTAGTTATTTCAATTAGACAGGTTTAGGCACAGCTAGCCTTGTTCCGACTAGTGACAGAACGCTGTGTGAATAACCAATAAGGGAGAAAAATGCTACAAACAGTCAACCGCTCCCTTCAACCTCGAGTGGCTGCTAAGATTCACATGGAGGTTCAGGAATGCAACTCAGGAAGTGGCCAAGCGAACATGGCTGGCCAGCCTGAGACCAGGGCTGCTTGTGCACAGGGTCCGTTTGCCAAAGTGTGCGGCCGTCTAAAGGAGCCTCAACCTTTATAACCAGTTGTAGCCAGCAGAGAGGGTGAAGTACTTCCGGGGTTGCCAGAAGCTGTCAGATCTTCGCGCTAGACAGGTAACCCCAATTGATGGGCGCCATGTTGGACAGGCTCGTGTCTGCGTAGAAGAAAACTGCAGGAGTCGCGCATACTTGGGACTTATTGATCACAAGTTTAATCCCGCGCCTGATTTTCCAAATCAGGGAAAATAAGGGAGATGGTGGTGGAGGGGTATCACAGATTCAAAATAAAATTGCGGTGGTGTCAAGTAGTTCATTATAAGAAGGCAATTATGAAGGTAGGTACAACATTTTGTGTGGCGTGTTGATGTCCTAGTTCTAGTGTGTTTCTTCATGATATTGTACTGATTGAAAGTGTGAAACATCAGTAGCTTCTGATTATGTCAAGAGGCTCCAAGGTATATCCTTATTTAGGCCATGCTTATCGGTAGACAGACGCAGTACCCATCTTTGTTCTAGGCGCAACAATGCCTTTTTAGACATGCCTGGGTGTGATTCAAGAACACCCCATACAAAGGAGTCGTGGGTATGGTGTTTCTCAAGGTAGTGTGCAGTAATCTTAGTATTGGATCTAAGGCACCTAAAGTTGCTCTTGTGTTCTTTTATGCGCACCTTAACCTGTCTAGTTGTCATGCCTATATACAGGAGACCTCATGGGCAGATCAATATGTAAATGCAGTTGGACGAATTGCAATTCGTGTGCGTCATGATGGTCCAAGTAACCCCATTAGGGAATGCAAGATATTTATTTTGTGATCTAAGTTTGGGGGCATATAGAGCACGAACCACAGGGATAGTGTCCCTTTACGGGTGGCAGATTCCATTGGGTTCTTTGAGAGTTGGTATTGGGCTGTTTAGATCTGGTGTGTATGAGCAGATTTTTTAGGTTGCTAGTTCACTTAAATGCAAACCTTGGGCTAGGTAAGGATAGTGTACCTGTATTCAAGATATGCCAATCTTTACGGATTAAGTTCCTAATCCGGTTGGAATCAGGAGTGAAGGTGGTGACGCATGTATTGGCATTTTCTGGCTCCTTCATCATGTCCTCAAGTAGACTATCACAATTGTTATGTCTTGCTCGTTTACGAGCCAGAGCAACTGCTTCTCTGGAGTATTCACGTCTGATCAGATCTCTCATTAAACTCCCCGATTCCCTCTGACTGTTGAAGAGTAAAAGGCTATTCTTAGTGGTGTGTTTCTGATACAAGGTGGTTGTAATTCAATCTCTATCCAGTTTGATCAATAGGTCAAAAAAGGGATCTCAGTTGCTGAAACCGTGTGGGTGAAGCGCAAGTATGGTTTTAGTGTATTGATCCAACTGCAGAATTCCTCACACTTGGTGCAATCTCCTTTCCAGCGGATTAAAATATCGTCTATGAATCTTTTCCAAAGCAGCACGTCCGCCCGGTAGGGGTTATTCAGGTCGTTAATCTCTCTGTCTTCAAAGGCTGACATGTACATACATGCCAGACTCGGTGCGAACGTGCTGCCCATAGACGTGCCCTGTGTTTGGTGATAGAGCTGGCTTTTATATTCGAAAAAGTTTTCGGTTTGTGTCAGATTTGCACATTCCATAAGGAAATGTAGAGGTGTGGCTGAGGACCATTCTTGATTGTTGAGGGCATCCTCAATCACCTCCAGGGTGGCCCTTTGTGGAATATTGGTGTAGAAGGCCTCAACATCCAGGGTGACCAGGAGGTCAACTTCTTCTGGAGGTTGGGCCCCCTCCAAAAGGCGGAGTATGTCGGTTGTGTCCTTGACAAAGGAAGGTGTGGCTTTTACCAGGGGTTGGATAAAATTATCCACAAATTGAGACAAAGGTTCCAGGATGGACCCAAGCCCAGAAACGATGGGGCGACCTGTAACCGGGGTTGTACCTTTGTGTACTTTAGTCAGGCAATAGAAATACGGGGTCTTGGGATCCTTTGTTAGTAGGAAATCTGCCTCCTTCTTGGTAATCGACCCCTCTGTTTCAGCAGAGAAGATCATAGTGGATATGACCCTATTTAACCTCGGTGTAGGGTCTTCCCTGATGGGGCTGTAGTGCCTCCTATAGCTCAGCTGTCTGCAGCATTCAGTATCGTAGTCTGAGGAGGACATGATCACTGTTGCCCCGCCTTTGTAAGCTTCTTTGATCGTGATATTCTTGTCATTAGCCAGACTCCTGATGGCGGCGGATTC
>NW_028250139.1:0-52500 GCF_964263255.1 Lissotriton vulgaris
GGCACTCCGGTCCATGTCGCCTGGGCCTCTGAGGTTAGCAAAGACTGGGGATTAACACAGGAGAGAGTCCTGCAGCAAGGGGGGCCCCTGCAAGACCGGTGCAGCAACAGCGGGGTACCAGTGACACTTGCCTTAGAGCGCCCTTTCTTCACGCGAGGCACAGCTGCGGCATTGCTACACCAGGCAGCCAAGGACGGTAATCTGGAGGCCTTTCTGCTGGTATTGCGACAGATTGGCGGCGACCACAGCTGCACATCCCACAGGTCGGCTGCCCGGCATTGATAGCAGGTGCAGTGTTGAGGGGGAGAGTGAGTGACGGCTCTCCCCCCCCCCCCCTTTCCTCCCACCCTCCGTGCAGGCTGGCGGCGCAACGAGCGGACAGCACAGCGGTCGCAGCACCCACGCCACTGCGGCCGGGCCTTTTTGGGGATCACCTGTAGCGTAGCAATTGGGTTGAGGTGCTCTGAACCAGCGGGTCACCAGGGAACGCTCGGGAAGGAATTCTACACCGGACGCCCTGCTGGACACTGCAACAGCGTTGCACTCCCGCAGTCAACCTGCCCCAGCACCATATTGCGGCCAAGCCAGCTAGAGAAGACTGTGCAGCAGGACATTGAGATCGGGAAAAGGGATGAAACCCAGACCAGACTACCATTTGAGCAGCGAAGCGCTAAGTCATCGGACATCCCAGAGACGGAGGTAACCAACTCGGTAGGCAAGTGGCGAATACGGACTACTCGGACATTAAAAATATGCTGCTGGCCATGGAAAAAGGCCTACCGGACAGCATGGTGTCGATCGGCTCCAAAATAGACTCACTCACCTACCGGATGGATCGCATGGCGGAGCGCGTCGACAAACACGCGAAGCGCCTGGATATGTCCGAACCGCGCCTAACAGGTCGAGGAGGCGCAAACGGAACTGGATACCGAACACAAGAAGCTAGGGAAACTCATCCAAACTCTTTGTGGTAAATAAAATTACCGGGACTATTTTTCTATACATTAATAACAATAGGAATAGCTCATAAAATGAGAGGCAGAGTCCCTGGTATCTGAGTCATACGGGCTTTAATTAAGATGACTCGAGTCACTGAGAATCGGGTTCCATCACCACTAAGGTTCATGTAGGGATATCTAACGTTTTATTAACATCACACATTATATATAGTAAAACCGCACAATTGCAATGAATACAGTAGGCGTAACAAGTACAGAGAGAGAGATAAGAACATATGGGCGTAAAAGAAGGCGTGTAAGGAGGCGTACACGTAGGTGTGCACTTGATGAGTCATAGAAGTGTCATAGGTGGGTGGATGCATAGAGAAAATCTGCAGGGTCCGCAGAAACCTTTTACCCTACATGTGCGCGCAACTGAACGTGACGTGAGATTGACGTGTAACTGGGGAGAGCAGGGGGGTTTGACTTTAGCACTAGTAGAGGAGTCTGGAGTCTGGGATGTCAGAACGACCTGCACCTTTGGCATATCTAATATCTTGTGTTTGGAGGATGTATTGTCTGAAGTAAAGGTCTCTCGAGCAGAGGCCGCTCATCACTGAATGCTAGTGGGTGCATATATTTCTTCGTGCAATACGCGGGCCATAAGCCTACTATGGCAACGGGTTCAGTAAATCACTTGCATGGAGACAGGAAGGCTAGGCCCTATGCTCTGCAGGCGGAAATATGTTTACCTATTTCACTAGACTGGAATGTGTTTTTGCGGAGGTTGAACAGATAACTGTAGGCAAAATACCGTCTTGGCAGGCAGGCCAGGCTAGGCCGGGCACCGCTCGGCTGGGCAGGGAGTAAGGTAGAGGTCAGGGATGCATACCTAAACTGCAGCTTTCAGAGACAGAAGGGGCTCGGAGCCTGAATTCAGGGCCTGGCTCGGCTGAGCCACAAAAACGTGTGCTTCGCGATATTTAAAAGTGCACCATGTAAATGCATTGGAAACGTAGGCCTCAGTGCAGAATTAACATTACATACATGGAAGGCCTAATAACTGTCATGCTAACATTGGACGGAAGTGCAGGGGCATTATTATGACAAACACGGGAAGGGAATTACATGATAACAGGGACATACATGGGGCATAGGTACATGGATAGGGTGCGAGGGGGGGACACACTGACTACCTAAAAATTCCTGTTTCCTCATTCCCTCCTTGTCCCCTACTGCGCCCTTTAGGATATATCTATTTTCATGAGACCATCTATTTGTTCATATAACATCATTTGCTCGTCTTTTTTTATTCGAGCACGGGAACGTGGACGGGGAATACAAGCAGTGGCACACAAGCCGCAAATCGCCGGGCCACATTGCAGACAGAGTCAGCAACTGAACACTATGAACAGTACTATTCCTAAAAATGACATTATGGTCCATCCCCATCCCGCTATTACACTCCAGAGCCAGCCGGACCAAGACCATGGGTCCTGATGCAATTCACGAGCTATCTTATGGAGTCTTGTTATTGCTGCATACACTGATGGTGCGTTATTAGGAATAAACACACAACTGGAGCCGATCACTCTACAAGCCCCGCCCCTATCGGCCAGGATGACGTCAAGAACAAGGCGGTTCTGAAGAACAACAAGTCTCATAGCAGACTGCTCTTCGGTCAAGTTTCCTAAGGCAAAAGTTGTTTCGTTCACTACTGCTTCAAGAGTTCTTGTTAACCTGCGTATTATTTTACTATTTTGGACGGGACCTATGAACCAGAAGTATCCTTTAATGTAATCATTGTACTGGTCCCACGCTGACTCGGAGTAATCGATAACAGGAGGAAGGTCTCTCTTATGTCTAACATGCACAAGTCGGGTATCTCGATGATAATTGGATGGGGCTAGAAAAACTGGTGGCAATAGGAACGCAATATAACATGTTCCACCCCAGTCTAAGGGCAGACGTACATAAGCTGTCTGACCACAAATAAAATAGGAATGGCGGGAAGCTTTGAAAGTAGACTTTCCTTTATCACTGAATTCGACCACAGTATTACAATCACTGTGCCCTAGATACACAGAACTATTTTTCCTAACGCATAATTCACCTTTCACTGGCAAAACGGTTATAAACGGCAAATCTGAATTGGTCTCAGACTGGACATTCAGAATCATGAGGTTAAGGGAAAAATTTCCTAATTCATACACTTCATTTTCTAGATCGGTTCCCGTCCTTTGGGGAAGATCGTCCTTGTCCGGGAAACATGCTTTATTCATGACTGTATTCAGGTCTCCCCATATCCAATCGCCTTGGGAAACTGTGGACTTACTGTCTAATGAGGACATTAAAGCAAACCATGCTCCGCACGAACCATTGTGCGAAAACGGATAAGGAAAGAGGGGCAGAGCTCCCTTCATTTTCTGGTAAGGTGGGAGTCGGCCACATACCCAGCAATTCGTGACATTGCTGGCCTGGTGAGAATGGTGTAACATACGGATAAAAGTGTTGTTGCGCAATGCTAGTCGATAGGATAGTTCGTGAGGTGGCAGGTCACTGAATGTGTGCTCTACAGTGTCATTGAAAGAAGAATGTACATGTGAACCAAGAGGAGGAAAGAAAAGATGTAGCGTCAAGCTTATACATATAATCGATATACTTAGAAAAAACATAATGATCAAAGTAACTATGCATCGACTGCGTATATTTTTGCAATATTTGTCTCTCTTTTGACTCTGTCTATCTCTCTCACTATTTGGGTCTACAGTCTTATACATGTCAGGAACCTGTCTAACCACTTCACCCGAGGGGGACTTAAACAATTAAACGCTGTCTGACTTACTAGACCGTAGTTTAGAACGATACTCCTGTTGCGAAGATTTTTCTAGCAAAGGGAGTTTAGTGTCAATATCAGTACTGTTCTCAGAAACCTTCGCAAAACAGTCTTTGGAATCCTTTCCCGAGCCAAGTTCATGAAATCGCTTCACGTGGTGGGCATGGATCCAGCCCTTTCGTCCTTCCACTTTAATAGCCGTCCTCGTCGTCAGTAACACAAGTTTCGGTGACTTCCAACGTGGCTCCAGGGGGCTTGACCGGTCAAAATTTCTCACTAGGACAAGATCACCAGGGACGATAACGTGGTCTTTAACCTGGGTGTTGTCTGGGAAGGCGGCAGCAACCTGTGAACGACAAGAGAGTAGTGCAGACATCAAGGAAGCCAGGTAATCTGTCAGCATATTACTGTCAACATCTGTAATTTTTCTCGGCATAGGCGTACCCCACATATTTGGCGGTCTACCGAAAACTACCTCATAAGGAGATAGTCCGGTTCTGGAATGAGCTACCAAACGCATGTAAAAGAGGGCAACCGGCAGGGCTACCATCCAATCCACGCCTTTTTCTGCACAGACCTTCGCTAGTCATGTTTTTAGAGTCTGATTGTGTCTCTCGACGAGACCAGCTGCCTCTGGATGTCGTACGCAATGGAACTTCCACTGGTACCCTAACAGAAGAGATACTTGTTTCATTAATTCAGAAGAGAATGGCTGTCCATTATCTGAGTACACGACACGGGGCAAGCCGTATCGCGGGAAGAATTCACGGACCAACTGTTTGGCAGTGGTCACAGCGGTGTAATCTGGGACTGGGTACGCTTCTGTCCATCTGGATAGGGCACATACAACTACGAGGACATACTTGAATCCTCGACATCTGTCCATCTGGATATAATCCATCTGGAGGACTTCAAAAGGGTGATCAGGAGGATGAAATCCACCTTGTTCCACAGGAATGCCTTTGCCTGGATTGAACTGACAACAGATCATGCAAGTATGCACTTTCTGTTTCGCTGCTGCACGTAAATGTTTGTTGAACCAGATATTCTGTATACTGTCTAACATGGCTTTTTCTCCTAAGTGTGCTGGACTATGTGCTGTATTTATGATAACTTGAACCATAGAGTCGGGGAGAAACCATGTGGCTTTTCCCTTTGTCATCCATCCCTGATCGGTTTGGACCCCTCCTTGTTCAGTCCATTTCTTAATTTCGTCTGGAGTGGCATGTGTCTGTATGTCAAGTACATCTTGTGTGGGATCCCTGACTGTCATGCAATTCGTCAGTGATGGTACTTCAGTCTTTGTCGTTTCAGTTGGACTGTCGGGTTGAGTCTGTGCTGTAAGCTTGGCTGTTCGATCTGCCAGGTCGTTACCCTGGGAAATAGTGTCAGTGAGTTTAGTATGTGCTTTGCACTTCATGATGGCTATTGCTCTAGGCAAGTGTATTGCATCTAACAGAGCTTGAATGAGGGGACCATGTTGTATCTTGGCTCCATGAGAGGTCAAAAAACCTCTCTCCTGCCAGAGAACACCGAAGTCGTGAACGACTCCGAATGCATACTGTGAATCTGTGTATATGTTTACTTTCAGGTTCTTGGCTCGTATACAGGCTTGGGTCAGAGCGATGAGCTCTGCTGCTTGGGCTGACAGTGTGTCAATTCGCTGTGTTTCTATGACTTCAGTATCGGTGGTCACTGCATATGCGGCCACTAACTCTCCTGTGCTTGTTCTCATACATGAACCATCCACATAAAGTGTCAGGTCTGGGTCGGGCAATGCAATGTCTGTCAAGTCTTGTCTTGGCTTCGTCACCGTGTTAATGACTTCCACACAGTCATGTGGTGTAGGGTCTGCTGTGATTGAGGGTGAAAGTGTAGCAGGGTTTAATATGTTACAACGTCTGATCTCTGTGTGGCTGGAACAACGTCAATTCATATCCTGTCAGTCTTGCTATGGTCAGGTGTTGTGTGTGTATCCTGTTTAAGAGAATTTCCACTGAGTGTGGAACCTGTACTGTCATGGGATGTCCTAACACTATGGAGTCGCTTTGTCTGATAGCTAGAGCTGTTGCTGCAACTGATTTTAGGCACGCAGGCAGAGCCTGGGCCACTGGATCCAATGTACTAGAAAAGTAAGCACAAGGCTTGTGTTTTCCTGCTTGATCTTGTGTAAGAACAGATAATGCTGTGCCATCGCGTTCAGTGACAAAAAGAGTAAAAGGTTTGCTGTAACATGGTGTCGCTAAAACAGGTGCTTGACATAGAGCTTTCTTCAGTTCATCAAAAGCAAGTGTATGTTCCTGAGTCCAAGGGAGGACAGTCGAAGTCGCTGCCTCCTGTGTTGTCAATTTTATAAGTGGTTTGGCTAGATATGCATACTGAGGAATCCATTGTCTGCAGTAAGAAGTGAGGCCAATGAAGGCCCGTACTTCCTTTTGTGTCTTGGGCTGTGGAAGATGTGCAATTAACTGAATTCGGTCAGGTGTCAACTGTCTACCCCTCTTGGACAGCAAGTGTCCAAGGTATACCACTTGCTGGGCACAGAATTGCAGCTTTGAAGGGGACACTTTGTGCCCCTTTTCTGCCAGGAAGTATAAGACGGTCAGTTATGCACGTTCGCAGTCTCGTTCTGTCCGCGCTGTGATCAATAGATCATCAACGTATTGAAGCAGTGCAGTGTCAGTAGGCATGTGAATACTGTCTAGTTTTCGTTTCAGTGCCTGGCTGTAAATACTAGGGCTTTCTGTGAACCCTTGAGGAGCCCTTGCAAATTTGAAGCTTCGGCCATTTAAACAGAATCCGAAAAGATACTGGCTTTCCGGATGGATGGGGACACTAAAGAAGACGTTCTTGAGATCAATTACAGTAAAGAACGCAGCTTCGGAATCAATTGCAGTCAATAGGGAATAAATGTCTGGGACCACTGGGTACTGGGGTATTATGCATTTGTTTAATTTTCGGAGGTCAATCACCAGTCTGTAGACCGGTGGTGCATTTGGGTCAGTCCGTTTAAGAATCGGAATGATAGGAGAATTACATACATTGGAGTCAGTTTCTACAACTACTCCTTGTGCAATAAGTTCGTCAACAATTTTCAGTAAGGCCACTACAGCCTCAGGTGGTAATTTGTATTGTCTGATTCGTGGCAGTACAACTCCTTGCTTGAGTGTGACACGGTATGGCGTAATGTGCATGTAACCTACATCAGTCGGACCTTGCGCCCATAAATGCTGGGGTACGTTCTGAAGTCTTGGATCAAAATCTCTCAACACATAATGTCCTTTAAAATCACGTAAAAACAATCTCACTCCTTCCGGAGAACAACAAATCACTGCTCCTAGTTCTTTCAACGTTTTTATACCAAGCAAGTTCTCTGGACATGATTTCGTAAGCAACAAGTCTGTAGTGCGGGACAATGGACCAACTTCTAGGGAAACTGGCTTTGACACTTCGTTAACAATAGGTTTTCCTGAAAATCCCAGGGAAATATTTCGTGTGCCTGAGAGGGGTGCCCCTGGAACCTCGTCATGACTGATGGTAGTTCTGCTCGCCCCTGTGTCAATCAAAAATTTCTGTCTTTCCCTAATACATGACTATGCACATAGGGACCCTCTTGATCTACAGGAACCTCGATAAGGGGCAAGCCAACTTCCCTCTCTAGGCTGTTTCATGAATACTGTTGATAATCTGGGTAATCAGACTGTGCATACTGGTACATTTGTTGCGTGACATGTTGAGTGGCAGCTATGGGTTGGGGTACAGCTACTGTCTGTTGTGCGTTCTGTGGAGGTTGCGTGTTCTGCGGGATGTGTTCCTGTCTAGGAGGACGCGGTCTTTCTTTCGTCTTGCCTGTAGCTATATTGTGTTTCAGGACAGTACATTCATTTATATAGTGACCTGGCTGCTTGCAGTAGTTGCAGTTCCCTTTGACAGGTGCCGCACCCTTTCTTTGACCATCGGCGGCTGGAACTGATTGTGCAACTAGTACTTTCATTTTCGTGTCTTTCATACGTCTCTTTTCGTGTTCTTGTTCTTCTCTAATCCGGTTCTGGTGGTACTGTAACATTTGTAACATTTGGGAAGGGCTATTAGCTTGCCAGGTACTTTCAACCTTCAGTACTCTATTTTTAATCTGGGGTAAGGAATTCTCTACTAATTTATTCACAAAAAGATGCGGATACGATTCACTACTTGTCTTTAGGCCGCTATTAATAATGAAACATTTTTCAAATCTAGAATAGAAGTCACTAGTGTCTTCATCTTGTTTCTGTTTGCAGGCTGAAATAGCATCCCAATCTTCCTTTTTGGTAATCAATAATCTCGGCAAAACCTGTATCCATAACTCGGGTAATTCTTTAGCTCTATCCCCGAGACCAGTACCTGGGGCTCTTGCTTTATCTTCGTCTTCTAATTCTGTCCAGTTAATCTTTTTCTCTCCCACCTCCCACTCTTTTTCTTTGAGTTTTTCGTAAATGCCTGCAGGTAACAGAACTTTCAACATTTTAATTGTATCAGCATATGTATACTCTCCCATGCGGAGCATGTCTTTTAATTCACGGTGGAACCCTGCTGGATCTTTGTCATGACAGGGCAGTCATTTTTTCATTTCCAATAATTCCATTTTCGTCAAGGGTGTGTAAACAAATACTCGTTGAAGCACATCCGCGTTAGTTCTGACGGGATGAACCTCACGTAAGGGATTCTGTCTGTCTATGTAAAAGGTCTTCCTTTCTCGGTGTGGAACAGGAACAAAATGTGGAGTCAGGAAAGTCCTGTATTTATGTCGTTGTTCTAGAATGACATTAATTAATTCGGTACCTAGACCTCTCCATCTTGCTAGGAGTAAATCGTCCAATAAATTATATAGAGGACCTGGATCAGAATGCTGATTCTCGTACAATGTGATGAGATGTTGAATCATGTACATGCCAGCTAATCGCTGTTCTTCCGGAGGAAGACTAAAAAATGTTTGTGCTACTATGTCATCATTATATATGTTAGTATTGCCGGCCCATTGTACTGCTGACCGGGCTAGTTCCTGTTCATGCATGGTACTAAGTTCGCTACTCCCTACTCGTCTTTTCAATGCTTGGTCAGTGGCTTGGAATATGTGTTCAAGGGAATACTGTTCTGGTATGGGAGAAAGAGAAGGTTTCTTGTATTCTAGTCGTATGGGTCTATCAAAAGGTCTCGCCCTACCTACGTAATTTATTTTACTCATGTCCTCAATTACTAGGTCATCGTCCTCTGAGACTTCGTCATCCTCTTTCTCGGCTTCTTTCTCCGCCTGTTCTCTCTCGTGTATCTCAACAATTTCTTTACGAATTTTCCGGTACATGGCTTCTACACAATTCTGTTTATCATGTTTACCAGCAGCTATGTTGTCACTCCAGTTTGTCAGGACTTTAGTTACTTCTTTATTTTTACTTGGCTGGTCTTGTTCCCTTATCAAGCTATTAATCAAAAACTGTAAGAGCATACGTTGAAGCTCCACTTTTCTATGTGCCATGGCCTCGTGAATACTTTCTGGTCCCTCCCCCGTTCTAACAAAGTGGTATATTCTGTCTAAATGTTCCTTCATGTCTGGTAGAACAAGCAAGTGATTTGTAACACGTCTTAATCGTACTGAGTATATAATCATTGAACCCTCCCCAGGTACTGGATCATAAATACAATCAGTAAGGTACGGTTTAAGGGATGCGTATGTAGCTGCTTTTGGCGTACTCTGTAATGCTAGATCTTGTAGTGATGATCGTTTTAACTGAGGTGGGGTGGAGGGGCCCCCTCCCGCTGCTCCCAAACTGGAATCGCCTAGGCTTGCATCGGCTTTTACTGGCAGCGCTGTCGCTGGTAATGTTACTGGTAGCGTTGTTGCTGGTAATGCAGGTTGATCTTGGGTTACGGGTGTTGTATGAAAAGGATTGATAGGACCGGTGGCAGGAGGAACAGTGGGGGGAGTCGTGTTATTAACAGGGTTGGGAGGATTAGTAGGAGTTACACGTACGTTTACATACTCTGGAGCAGCGTCATCTAAATAGGATGAAAGGAAAATGTCCGCTGCGGTCTGTTTATGACTACGGAGTTTAGTCGGGATCAGTGGTGGCGGCAAGTTACTGGGTACTTCCGGGGCCACTTTAGGTAGGCCCTCGGCGAGAAGGGGATACATGCCTTTAATAAGGGCATTTCTTTGTCGGTCTAATTGTTCTGTTCTAACTCGTTCACCTTCTTCTAACAATTCTTTTTCTTTGGCTTTTTCTAATGCTTCTCTACTTCTCTCTGCTTTCTTAATTTCTTTCTCTGTTCTTCTATGCGCTTCTTTACGCCACAATTCTATGGCATCTTTCTGGGATTGTCTGGCTTTCTTTTTCCACAGTGCTTCTTCTACTCTCATGATGCAATCAGCATCCCATGTCCCTGAGACAGGCCATCTATATTTTTCTTCCAGGTCTTTAGTATAATCCACCCATAAATCTAAGTACAGTATGGCATCTAAGCCATGCTTGTGGTACATAAAATGTCCAGGAGTGTCCCTAGGCGGGACGGGAACTGCCTCTTCGAGTATCCCTTTCCTGGTTTCTATCTGACGTAACTTCGAAAACAGCGGCATGTTTGAAATGACTTGAACGAAAACACATTAAACACAATAATAAACATTCATTCATACCACGACATTAAAACGCTAAAACATTGCGAACAGATACTACCTGGTACATAGAATAACACAATTCTGAAAATCTCGAAATGCAACACTAGAATACTGGATGCACTGCTAGAACAGTACAGTCATACCTGTCTCTCTTAAAGAGACACGTCATACCGCATCCACCTAGTGGACACGTCTTTACCGGATCTGTGTACCCAGACCAGTCTTGACCGGGCTCAAATAAATGAACCCGTCTATATGCGTTCCCAACAACGGTACTCACCGGGAAGCAAAGCTGAAGGCCTCGGAAACTCAATACTGGACTGGACTGCTACGGCTTCTTGCTGCTACGCATGCGCCTCGGAACAGGTGGGCCTCTGGATACCTCGGACCTTGCTCTCTCGGCTTGGGCTCTGGTCGGGACAGTCCGCAATCCTCACCGCCTCGTGTGGATGCCTGGTCGCAGTCTCCGTCTCCTCCGTGGGCCTGAGGGAGTTAGCAGGAAAACCCGCGAATGTGCACAGAAAGGGGTCCGTCACGGCTGTAGAAGGGGTCAAGGGGCTGCGTTACATCGCCGGCGCGTGGGGAAGGGGACTCGTCCCTATTCGGGCGCCAGATTATGTGGTAAATAAAATTACCGGGAACTATTTTTCTATACATTAATAACAAAAAGAATAGCTCATAAAATGAGAGGCAGAGTCTGTGGTATCTGAGTCATACGGGCTTTAATTAAGATGACTCGAGTCACTGAGAATCGGGTTCCATCACCACTAAGGTTCAGGAAGGGATATCTAACGTTTTATTAACATCACACATTATATATAGTAAAACCGTACAATTGCAATGAATACAGTAGGCGTACCAAGTACAGAGAGAGAGATAAGAACGTATGGGCGTAAAAGAAGGCGTGTAAGGAGGCGTACACGTAGGTGTGCACTTGATGAGTCATAGAAGTGTCATAGGTGGGTGGATGCATAGAGAAAATCTACAGGGTCAGCAGAAACCTTTTACCCTACATGTGCGCGCAACTGAACATGACGTGAGATTGACGTGTAACTGGGGAGAGCAGGGGGGTTTGACTTTAGCACTAGTAGAGGAGTCTGGGATGTCAGAACGACCTGCACCTTTGGCATATCTAATATCTTGTGTTTGGAGGATGTATTGTCTGAAGTAAAGGTCTCTCGAGCAGAGGCCGCTCATCACTGAATGCTAGTGGGTGCATATATTTCTTCGTGCAATGCGCGGGGCCATAAGCCTACTATGGCAACGGGTTCAGTAAATCACTTGCATGGAGACAGGAAGGCTAGGCCCTATGCTCTGCAGGCGGAAATATGTTTACCTATTTCACTAGACTGGAATGTGTTTTTGCGGAGGCTGAACAGATAACTGTAGGCAAAATACCGTCTTGGCAGGCAGGCCAGGCTAGGCCGGGCACCGCTCGGCTGGGCAGGGAGTAAGGTAGAGGTCAGGGATGCATACCTAAACTGCAGCTTTCAGAGACAGAAGGGGCTCAGAGCCTGAATTCAGGGCCTGGCTCGGCTGAGCCACAAAAACGTGTGCTTCGCGATATTTAAAAGTGCACCATGTAAATGCATTGGAAACGTAGGCCTCAGTGCGGAATTAACATTACATACATGGAAGGCCTAATAACTGTCATGCTAACATTGGACGGAAGTGCAGGGGCATTATTATGACAAACACGGGAAGGGAATTACATGATAACAGGGACATACATGGGGCATAGGTACATGGATAGGGTGCGAGGGGGGGGGACACACTGACTACCTAAAAATTCCTGTTTCCTCGGAAGATTTGGAGGCGCAATCGAGACGCTCTAACATACGCATCACAGGCGTTCCAGAGACGACACAAACTGGCGTTATGGAAAAATTTGTGGAAAAGCTCCTCGTTACCTTGCTGGGAGAGTCAGTTTTTTTCGCCAATGTATATAGTGGAACGCGCGCTCGCTCGCTTGGCCCACGACCACGCCCAGGAGACCCGCCGCGCCCCATCATCGCCAAGCTCCTAAATTATAGAGATAGAGCTTCTGCCCTCCGGGCCGCTAGAGACAAAAAGACATTGCAGTTTGAGGGCTCCGAAATCTCCCTATATCCTGATTTCACGGCGACAGTGCAAGAGGCACGTAAACACTTTGCCCCCTATAAAAGACAGCTTTGCGATTTTGGACTGGATTATGCCATGCTGTATCCGGCAAAACTACGAGTTAACCGGCAGGGGCACTCCCATCTTTTTTACAGACCTGAAAGCTTGGGGTGGGACAGTTTGTGGAGCGAAGGGGGGTATGGTTTCTGACTCTAGACATACTACGGAACTGGGCACAAAAATGACAATCACTCTTAATATGCATCCGCCATACCTCAATGGCTGACAGGGCCAATGCAAGCAACACTGCACACACACCTAAACTCAGAGCTATCACTTGGAATGTGCGACGCCTGAATGACCACTGCAAGGTTAGGAAAGTCATTAGCTATTTGCAGCGCCACCACATAGACATCGCTTTGTTGCAGGAGACCCACCTCCCCATGACCAGCAGAATGTTGCGCTGCAGAGGGTTGGAGGATAACATTGCGGCAGCAGGATTCACGTCGCATGCCAGGGGGTACTCATCTGGGTCAACCCGAAATCTGGCCTCTCCCTCCACCCGCTGCACGCAGACACAGAGGGCAGATATGTTGTCTCTAGGTGCACAGGACCAAACATCAATGTTGTGGTAATCAACTCCTATGGCCCCAACTTTGATTCCCCAGATTTCTTTCGGTCCCTAGCTGCCATAGCCAAGCAATACAACACTGACAGTGTTCTATGGGGTGGGAACTTTAATCTAGTCCTTGACCCTGCTCTGGACAGATCTGCCGGCCCTCCCCGTCGCCCCTCGATGGCTGCCTTGTTGCTAAGAAGCATCAGTACTTGTCTGGGCCTTGAGGACGTGTGGCGGCACTGACACCCAGAGCAAGGGGGGTATACTCATTACTGGCTGGCATCAGCATCCATGCTGGGACAGATCAGAGACTGCACAGTACTTCCCAGGACCCTCTCAGATCACTCACCAGTACTTTTGGTGCTGGACACTCCAGGCAAGGCCATCCCGCCCTTCACATGGAGGTTCCCTCCTTACTCGCTTCTGGACCCGGTATTCAGAGGGGAGCTAGCAGAAGCTATAGACGTATTCTTAGAGACTAACGTGGGTTCGGTGGTCAGCTTCCAGGTCGTCTGGGAAACATTTAAGGCATATATCAGAGGCATAACAATGTCCAAACACTCTGGAGTTCTCAAGTCCATTAGACAGAGACTGACGGACCTTGAGCGACGGATTGCAGCCCTGGAGGATACACAGCGTAGACAAACGGCTGGTACGGTAGATGAGGAGCTCAAGATTCTCCTCGCTGAGTACCATGAGGAGGCAGATAGAGAAGTGACGCATAAGGGAAAGTACACGATAGCGAGAACGTACGGGGAAGGTGAGAGACTCAGCTCAGTCCTAGCCAGGGTTATCAGCGGAAAAATGGGGCGACAACATATTTCTGAGGTTAAATCGGAGGAAGGAGAGGTGCTGACGGAGGAAGCAGACATAGCTAGAGTTTTTACGGCCTATTATGCTGAACTATTTAAGTCCAAAAGTGGAGACCTTGAGGAAGACATCACTGACTTCCTTGACCACATTGATATTCCCTCGCTGACCAACGTGCACAGGGAATTCCTGATGCACCCGATAGAGAAAGATGAAATCATGGAGGCTTTGTTAGGTATGCGTTCTGGCAGTGCAACGGGTGCAGACGGCCTCACTGTAGGATTCTACAAGGGCTTTAAGGACAAACTACTCCCGCACCTCTCCACACTCTTCGATGATATTTGCGTGGAGGGCAGTATGCCACAATCCATGAGGGAGGCGCTGCTGGTCGCGATACCAAAACCAGGCAAACCTCGGGACGAATGCAGCTCGTATAGGCCGCTTTCCCTACTAAATGTAGACACCAAACTGTTTGCTAAAGTACTGGCTAAATCGTTTGGCGCTTCTGGCGCCTCAGCTGGTGGCCCCTGAACGGGCCGGTTTCGTTCCCAGGAGGAACTTAACATATAACATCCGGACAAGAAAGCTTTAGCTGTATTCCTAGGCATGGAAAAAGCTTTCGACTCAGTTGAGTGGCCATTCATGCGCTTGGTGCTACAGCGGATGGGCCTGGGGCAACCATTCCTTCAGATGATAGGGGCGCTGTACAACTCCCCGAGGGCTAGACTCCGCTTGGGTAATTTGGTGACCAGCGATTTTCCCATCAGTAGAGGCACTAGACAGGGATGCCCGCTTTCGCCCTTGTTATACGCCCTGGTTGCCGAACCGTTAGCCTGCGCACTTCGAGAGTATCATGGCAATGAAGGAATTGGCTTCCCCACATATAAAATATTGGTGTCTATGTACGCTGACGACACTTTACTGTACGTCCCAGACCCTGAAAATAACTTGACCTCTGTGCTTTGGCGCACTATCGGGCCTGAAGGTTAACTGGTCAAAATCACGAGCTTTTCCCTTAACTCAGATCACACAGATTATCGAAACGGAATATCCACTGCAGTGGACCACTGATACAGTCAGGTACTTTGGAATACAACTTCACACCGATGCTGAGATTTTGTTTAGAGCAAACTATGGCACGGCCTTCAGCAAACTGGAGGACAACGTTGAAGCATGGTGCAGGCTCCCGCTCTCTATTGGGGCGAATATCCATCATGAAGATGGTGATGTTACCCAGATTCCTGTTTCTGTTTATGAATCTCCCGATAGTACTCCCTAACTCCTTTTTCAAACAATTAACTCAACTCATGATCAAACTGGCTTGGGCAGGGAAGCAACCCCGGGCCAAGTGGACATTACTCACATTACCTTATAGAATGGGGGGGGCTCAGTGCCCCGGACTTGGAGCTATATTATAGAGTGGCACAGGCTGCACACCTGCATACCTGGCTGCACGGTGATGGCACTATTCCACATATCCGAATGGATACACTCTTTGCTAACCTCCTCTCGCTCCCATCCACGATCTTTAATCCGGTGGATCGTAGAACTGGCGTATTGGACTCAATTGCTGCTACCAATCATGCGTGGCGCAATCTTCTACAGTTGCGGGGTGGTGCTCTACTGTACACCCCAATAATGCCGGTAGACTGGCCCAGATGGCTGTCCCCTGTCAAAGAGAAAGGAGTCGTACTTGCACTACACAACATAGGTATTACAGTGGCAGGAGATTTGTTCCAAGATGGGATAGCCAAGACTTTGGAGCAAGCGACAAATAACGGAGCAGATGCGCCACTGCTGACCCGCTTCTAGTTCCATAGGGTGCGGAGCGCGCTTACTGAATTGCTGGGTGAGGATATGGCTGAGCCACCTGAACTCACATATGTCATTAAAACTAAGTCTCCCCAGAAATTGTTGTCCAACTTGTATAAAATTTCACAGGCACACAGGGAACACACATACACAAAGGCACGCCTAGCATGGCAGACTGATCTACAGATAATGATCGATGATGACATGTTGCGGTACTTCTGCACCAACAGTAGGAGGCTATCCCTTCACGGCAGACACCGGCTAGTACATTTCAAGTTCCTCAACAGGATATACTATACACCGGCGCGGCTGCGTAGGTAAGTCCTCCGCGACACTGCGGACTGAGAGAGATGCCATGCCCCAGACGCCGATTTCATGCACCTCGCATGGCAATGCCCGGGAATATGGGAATTCTGGGATAAGGTCTTTACGGAGATTAGTAGAATAGTGGAAATAGAACTTACACCTGACCCTGCGCTGGCGCTCCTGGGATATACCAAGAAGCTTCCAAGAGCTGCACAACGATTGCACAATGATTAGTGGACATGGGGCTGCTAATGGCTAGGAGGGTGGTAGCCTGCTGATGGATGAGAGGCCTACACCTAAGCGCTGGGCACAGGATCTGATATACTGATGTACACAGTCTGAGAACTACAGCAAACTGCTTCCTCCTACCAGTCGCCCGAAAAACTTCTGGGGGATTATACCAAACATACTTTACCAGCAGTAGCGAAACTCCTAAAGTGAAGGGCGACCAGAGACCCTAGACTGTAGCTTGGGGGGGGGGGGGAGAGATTGATATACTGGAGTGCCGGGCAGAGACCAAAAGGACGTAGCTCTGAGGGGGACTCACTCTGGGGAAGGGGGGATGTGTCGACCATAGGCGTACATGCTTGCAGTTCTAGTACGATTGCCGCCTGCCCATCTAAGGGTTGTTGGCTAAATGGCTGTGTATACACCTGGCGGGGGATTGTCACACTGTTGCTTATACAGTACTTGTAATTAAAGCCAGACCAGGGGGGGGGGATTGTTGGAATGGAATGCTTCTCATGTTGTTAACTCAATAAACAAATTTATTTAAAAAAATGAAAAGTTGGCTGAATACAGATATCCCTCTCACCCATTTGATCTTAAGAGATTGTATGGCTCTTGATAATGCAGCACGTATCCCGTGGCTGAATTATGTGAATTATGTGAAGAGAAGTCTAGAAAGGCTGGGTCGAGGGGATTTATTTATTAATCCTGACTCCATTGTAAGGAAGGATGTGGAAGCAATTAAGGCTGCCTTTTTATTAGAGAGGAATATGGAGAGGGAAGCCAAGGAGGTTAAGAAATCTAGTGTGCGAACACACATTATGCTTAAAACAACCCCTAGGACAGAGCAGTACCTCATGGGGTCTCTGTCTACGCATGATAAATTTCTGCTAACAAGGTTTCAGTTGAACCTTTTTCACCTCCTACTTGCCAGACCCAAATGTTTTACTAGAGGCATGGTGGCAGCGTCCTGCGGCTGCGACAATCAGTCTCCGCAGGATGTGCTGCATTTTATGTTTTTATGTAACTTTTATGGTTTCCTTCGAACAATTCCTGGTCCCAATTTGAAAAAGAATGAATTTTAACCAGGCTCTGATGCAGGCAATGATGTATTTTCAATTATTGAAAGAAGACTGTTTACCTTTTATACTAGGTTTTTTAAAAGCTTGTGTTAATTACAGGAACAATCTGTATCAATAATGTATGTTTTGTTCTGGCCTTTTTTAAACTATTTATTATTCTCTACTGTAATTATGGCGCTCTTCTATTGATCAAGCACAGCTTGTTTTAAATTGTATTACTGTTGTGCAACTGTTATGGTTTTATTTAAAACTGAATAAAGTTTATTATGATGATGATAATGATTGTGTTTTGTTATCATGCATGTGGCCCACAGAACTTGCTTCAGTTTTGGTGCTTCAGCATATGTCTTGCATATGGAGGGGCATGTGAAGAATTGTGAGGGGTTGTTACATAGATGGAATAGATGGAATATTTCAACCAGTATCACTAGTTGTCTTCAGGTTACTTTAACCATGATTATGAGAACAGAGGGTGTTTATTGCTTCTTCTGAATTTTGTGTGGCATTTGATAGATATTCTCTTTGGGAAAATGAAGAAAGTTCACTTTGCAGGTTTTCATTTGTTTTCTATGCGCACAAATTATTAGCTACATTTCTTACACTCATTATCTCCCTACCTCTTCCTCTGTCTATAGCTATGTACCTTTTCTTCTGGATACCCAATCGCTCAGTCGTTCCCTTATGTCTCTCCCCATCACTCCTATCACAACCTGATTTCTAGTTTTACTTCACCTCTCAAAATTTGTGAGTGAGGTAGGTTTAATTTCTTTTGAGTGTTTTGCAAAATTTTGTTTTGGCTGATTTGCAAAATGTATTTCTTTACTGTTAGTCATTAGAGGTTCTGTTCTTCAAGGCATAGGTTCAGAGCTGCTCTTTCTCTTACTTTTGTTAATACATGTCCTATTCCCAAAGATTCCAGTCTGACCCTTTCCCCATGACTTTGTACTGGATTTCTGGTTTATGTGACGATCAGAGTCAAGGACAGAGCTTGTTGCGAAAGAGTATCTAACTACATTGTGCAGGGCGTTAAGACTGCAAGTATGTATTCCGTTTTCTAAACTGCAGTGCTCCTAGTCTTTAGCAAAGTTACTGGCTCTTTAAGCTTTAACATGTTTAATTTATCAAACATTTCTCTACAAATGAGACCTCTGAGGGTAACCACATGGTGTTTCATGAAAGGGCACCTCCCGCAAATGTGGGCCACTGTTTTTGACAGTGCCTGGGCCAAATTGTGATCCCAATCCAATCCTGCCAGCTGCCCCTGATCCATGCCTGCCGCCACTGGGTTAACATCTCCGTTAACGCCAAAATTACCCACTGAAGATCATAATGACTCTCTGCCTAATGCCGAGCCATTTCACTATTCTTTACCATTAAAGTCATACCTGCCTCTCACAAATGAGGAAATTACAAGCTTAGAGGTGGATAAGGATAGAGCTTGTGTTGCCATACGAAGTAAAAACAATCTAAGGGACACAGTGCCGTTCTGGACTCTTACAGCGACAATGGTGGTACTTCGATTCAAATTCAAAGATAGCTTTATTCGGTATTTTGTCAAAAAAACCATAAAAGCAGACATAAATACAAAATACAAACGTGGGCAGACTAAGTGACTTTCTCATTAAAAACTTATTACAGAAAAACACATCATATAAACAAAGCAGATGAAATTCTTAAGTTGCATGAAAGAGTTCTAAAATTCATTAAAAAGTTCATAAAATTCATACGATCTCCTGGGATACATGTTTCATTTTCATTATTATGTATTATTTGATGTAATTAGGCACAATATAATACATTTTTATCCACAAGGTCCTAATCATTACACATGGTCCCTCTACATTTTACGGCGAAGGTCAAGAATTTTATCGCTGTCACAATGGTAAGTTCATCTTGCAACATATACAGTCTGATGAGTGCAGTTTTGCAATTTCTCAAGCCCCATGTCTTTAGCAGTAGTAACAGGTATCTTTTTCTCCCCCACTGATAATACTTGCAGAAAAAAAATGCAGTGTATGTTTGACTGGTTAGATAGATCGTCGCACGGGCATTTTATCAGGTTAACAGACCAATCATTCGGAGCAGGGAATGTTATTAACCTATAAAAAGACTCAGTCCTCATTCGTGTCAAAAGCATTCTATGGTAGCACAAATAGGTTGGCGCCAGATATGGATGAAGGCCCAAACCATGAAGGATGCTACGGTGGGCTACAATGGTGGACTTATTCCCATCTAGATACCATCTCCTTTCCTCCAGTAAGTCAAGGCATGCCACTTTTAAAGCTTTTTTTGATATTCGTGAGCATGATGTGGGATTTAGATAGAGGTCTGGTTTACCAATAGAGTTCAAGAACTTTTTAACATAGGCTAACCATGGCTGCTTACTAGAAGCGGATTGGTTTAAACAGTCTTGAATTACTTCCCTATTGAAACCTGTATCTTCACATGTCCAGATCTTAAACCACAGCATAACTAGCGCTATCTTTATCAAATCGGTGATATGAACTCTATCAAGTTCGTTATGGCATATGGTGGTAGATGTAGAACGAGGGACTGATAAGAGGTGCCTCAGGAAAGCATTTTCCACTGTTTGTATTTGTGTGCAATCTGCCAGTCCCCAGATGCCAGCCCCATATACAGCAGTGGACACACATTTAGCTGCGTAGATCTTGAGTAATATATCTACAGGTTTCCCGCCCAGTCTTTTAGCAAATTGTTTAACAGCACCTATCGTGCGAGAAAAGGCCAGGTTCCGGGAGGTTATTGCTGATGACCATGTGCCCCTATTATTGAAAATTATACCTAGATAAGAAAATGTTTTAGTCATGGCTATCTTTGTATTATTGACAAAGGTTTTACAGTCTGGTATGTTTTTCCTCATAGTACATGACATTGTGAATGTTTTTCCCACGTTTATTTTTAGACCTCTAATGCTCATAAAAGTTGAGAATCCCGTTAGGGCCTTCTGGAGACCCAGCTGTGTGCGAGTCATGATAACCGCATCATCAGCGTATAATAGTAGTGGTACTGAAATGCCATTTATTTTAGGGTAATCCACTACAAGATCATTTAAAAAGACTGCTACCTCATTAATGTATAAATTAAAAAGGAATGGCGCAAGGATGCAGCCCTGTCGAACACCCTTTTCTATTGGGAATTTTCTAGTTCGCTCTCCGTTTTTGCCATATCTGACCGTGGCACCTGCATCTTTGTACAATTCCTGTATAAAATATAGAATGTTTTTATCTATCCCCAATTTAACCAAGGTTTTCCATGGCACACTATGGTCTAAACAATCAAAAGCCGAGGTTAAATCGACGAATGTTGGGAACAAATTCCCTTTTTTTACTCCAATATATTTGTTCATTAATAGGGCCAGGTTTAAACCCTGCTCTACAGTGCCTACACCAGTTTTAAAGCCATATTGGAATTTCGAAAGAATCCCCTTGCTCTTGGACCAGGTTTGTAACTTAGTTAACAACACTCTACCTGCGACTTTCATCAAGGTGTCTAGCAAGGAAATAGGGCGATAGCATTTTGAGTCCTGTCTGTCCCCTTTTTTAAATATTGGGATTACTATAGCTTCGTGCCATGTGTCGGGAAAACCTATTTTACTATACGCATTTATTACATTTGCTAGTAGAGGAGCCCAAAGATCTACATTTTCTTTAAATAAATCAATGGGAACTCCATCTGGGCCAGGGGCCTTTAAATTAGCACTCTGGGTAATTGCTTGCTCAACCTCTAGAGGGGTAATAACTACATTGAATGGGAAACTACCTTGCGTCAGTGCATGTTCCACCTGCCTGATATTCAAATCATCTTGTGGGGTCGTTACTATTAAATCTTTCTTATATAGGGAGGTGAAGTAATTAACCCAGACATCTTCCGTTATGGCTATCTCCATAGAGTCAGCCTTGCTATCGGCGAAGAAGGGGGCATTAATTTCTTTCCAGAAAGAGATGTTATCCCGTAAGGCACTTGCCTTTATCAGGGCTTCCCAGGCTTGATTTTTCAGTTCGTCCTGTCTACTTCAAAGGGTCTGCTTATAGGCTCGCCTGGCGTCCTTAACCAAGCTACTGTCTTTTGGGCCAGTCTTTAATGCCTGTAGCATATCTTTATGGGCTTTGGTACAGGCGGAATTACCGCATACTCTCCTTTCTACCCCTATCTTTTGTTTTTTAGTTAGCTTGTCATTTATAGTGGCAATTATCCTATAATAAGCCACTATAATTAGCTGGGGATTAGTATTAAATTCTAAGCAGGTCGAGAATTGTTTCAATTCTTTCTGCACTAAGTCCTTCAAGAAATTTGTGGAGTCAATTTTCGCCCATTTTATGACGTATCCATTTTTCCTTGCCAACGACACCGAGTGACCGTGAAGGATACTAGATGTACTTGTTGTAAGGCTCCCGGGCTTTCCTACAGAGATACTGGCGCTAATCGGAAAATGATCACTTAATGCCAGATCTTCCGTATTAAACTCCTCCAAACAGCCCTGGTTCCTATTTGACACTAAGATATAGTCGATTACAGTGCCTGACCCTCGACCAAAAAAGGTTGTCTGAAATGCTACAGGTGGCTCACAGAGTTTGTTAGCAAAACCCAAATCCCAATCATGCATAAGTTGGTTTAACATGTTACCCAGGGTAGAATGTTCAAAATGTGTGGTGGGTTCTCCTCTTAGATTATAAATGCCACAATTTTTTGTGGCACTATAAGGACATAGATGACAATTAAGATCTCCTGCTATGAGGGTACAATCTGCGTCCTGCCCGCCTCTCTTAAGCATTGTAGTGAGCTCAACTATTAAGGCTTTGAGATCTGCTTTTGGCACGTTAATATACATGTTAATCAGAAAAAGGGACCGCCCATTTGCTTTGATCAGAAGTCCTTGTAGTGATCTACCTACACCTACTTTGGATCCACTCGCCTCGTGTGTGGTCAGTTTTGTATTACACAGATTAGAGACAAAAATACACAGACCCCCAGAGCCTCTGCCTCGATTTCCCTGTATCGACGGAATATAGAAGGTGCTAAAGCCCTCAATATGGGTCTCCTCCTGATCCCAGCACTCCTGTAAGCAAATTATGTCCTGCTTTTCCATAAAGGTTAAAAATAACTGGTCCCTTGATTTTTTTATTTAGCCCTGCAATATTCCAGGAAGTTATTTTTAAATTGGATTTATGTGAGCTGGCTTCTGCCGTCAGCGTCTGAGGAGTTAACATCTCAATGCCCTCTACACTATGTTCTACCTCCTTTTGGGTTTGTATTGTCTCCCGCAAACTTGTGAGTATACTCCCACCATTAAATTTCTCTTGGGCTAAAGATCCTTCCCCTCTTAAGTCCTTAATTAATTGATCTGGTAATTGCTGGCCTAGTAATAGTGCTTCACCCGCTGGGGAATCGGGTATATTCCCTATTGGCAGGATATTAACGTTAAGAATCTGGGGATCATCGTTGCGGGTCTCAGCTAAGGTGACTAAATTATTTCCTTTCCCATTTGTTGTCATTATTGGTCAATCGACCATGTCTAAACAGTCATACCTATTCCTTGTGGGAGCCCCCCTCCAATAGTCTGGATTTAGATTTTCTCTTCGAGGTAACCAGGGACGAGCATCCCACCCTCTGTTCCAGTAGTTATTGCTGTTCCTATTTCTATTGTAGTGCCCCACCTGTGTCCAAGGCCAGTCCTGGACTTCCTCCCAACTGGTAGAGTCGCCATAGTTAAAAGTATTTAAAGGTGGGTAAAAGAAGGAGAGACGCTGTACGTCAACCCCCCCCCCCCCCTTTTTTCCAAAGCTGGCCATGAGGAAATATAGTCAGCTGTAGCAGGGTCCTCACAGCTGAGTATAATGCAGTCGCCCTGTAAACTTTTTTTGGTATCGCCAATCCAAAACACTCTTCTCATTGAGTTGATTCTACTGTGATTAGATGGTTGGAGAGGTCTATTTTGACTCAACCACTGCAATACCTTGTTGCGCAGTGACCATGGGGGTTCGTCTGTACCATCTGCCAATTCGGGGACCCCAGTAAGAATGACGGTGTATGGGGTCGCCTCAGGCGGCAGATGTATCGGACGCCTATACCTAGCGCCTTTCCTCTCGTTGGCCTGTGGCTGGGATGGTTGGGCTTTGTGTATTATCTGTGGAGTGTCCTTCAGCTTGACTGGCTGAATGTTTGGCTCCACAGGAGCCGGGGTTTTTTGGGAATTATCAATAATGCCATTTGATTTTCCATTCCCCTCTGTTAGGGCGGGTTTTGAGGTATTTTGATTGTTTTGCCTGGCACTCTTAGAAGTTTCGGAGTTTACAACTCTTTCGAGCGACGGAGGCTTCGGTCGGGTGACTGGTAAGGACAAAGGTTGGGCCGGTTTATTTGGGTCTTTAGATGTCCCCGCCCCCTTGGCAAGTGTGCTTAATGATTTCTGTGTGAATGCTGGGGTATTTAATTTTGCTAATTGTTTCTCGATAATCATAATGCTCTTTTCCATGGGTTGCAGATGGCGTTTTAGCAACTCCCCCATGCTTTTTATGAGGCAATCGTGTAGTGTTACACATGCAGTACATGGTTTCTGTATGCCACCCCCTAATCCCTGATCCTCTGTCAACACTCGCAAACCAGTATCTTGAGAAGTCAAGATATGAACAGCAGTACTGTTGGTAGGGATCGGTTGGTCTGGCAGAATTGTAGCACTATTTGGATTGAGGGAGGTTGTAATGTTGTGCGGAGCAGGCGTAATCTCATGAGAGGTCATCTCTGTGTCTTGCCTCTTAGCTATGGCGCCCTCCCGCTTGCCCGTGGAATTGGGATCTAAGATGTCCACGTGGTTATGGGAGAGTTGTAAATCTGGTGTTTTTTCTAGATCCTCGCTGTAGTTAGACCCTAGTGACAGTTGGGTAGCGGATAGATCCACAATATTTGGGACCGTGTGTATTAGTGCGTTAGTATTTTCTGCTTGATTAAACAGTGGGATAATTGGTCCCTGTTGGATAGGAGTTTGGGCAGAGGCCAGGGGCCCCATAGATGATCTTCTTGCAACCTTCAGTTCGTGTGATACCCTGCGTTCTAGCATGTGTATACTTTTCTCAATGACCTCATTGGTCTTAGTGATAAATAAGTCTATAGGGCCGGTTATATCGGTAACTTTAGGGGTCTTTTTGCTTCTAGTACTCTTATTCATTGTTGCACAAAATACAACAAGTTCAGTGATAAGTGCGGGTCATTGCAGTATCTAACAGGGGATCGCAGGTAAAAATAACAGATTAAAAATTAAAAGGAAAATACCGTGGCCCAGTCCAGTCCTGCCCAGTCTTGAACGGGCTTAAACGGGCCCACCCTTGGCCGGGGCTTCGCCCGGCGTCCCGCGTTGCGGGGGACGCTGACCTTTATCGCGCCTCCAGGCGCCGATGGTGACAGGGAAGGTCTGCGCTGCCGCAAGGTAACCTGGGTAGCCGAGTCCTCCTCTCGGCGGCCGGCTGTGATGTTAGCACGGCGGCGGGAGTACACCGGCAATGCAGGGAAGGTGGGTCCAGCAATAGTTCTGCTCTGCGGTGTGGCCTTCAAGTGAATACAGTCCCGGGTCAGTGCTGCCAAAGAGATTACACCACTTGATCGCGGGACGCTGACCTTTATCGCGCCTCCAGGCGCCGATGGTGACAGGGAAGGTCTGCGCCGCCGCAAGGTAACCTGGGTAGCCGAGTCCTCCTCTCGGCGGCCGGCTGCGATGTTAGCACGGCGGCAGGAGTACACCGGCAATGCAGGGAAGGTGGGTCCAGCAATAGTTCTGCTCTGCGGTGTGGCCTTCAAGTGAATACAGCCCCGGGTCAGTGCTGCCAAAGAGATTACACCACTTGGTCGGGGGACGCTGACCTTTATCGCGCCTCCAGGCGCCGATGGTGACAGGGAAGGTCTGCGCCGCCGCAAGGTAACCTGGGTAGCCGAGTCCTCCTCTCGGCGGCAGGCTGTGATGTTAGCACGGCGGCGGGAGTACACCGGCAATGCAGGGAAGGTGGGTCCAGCAGTAGTTCTGCTCTGCGGTGTGGCCTTCAAGTGAATACAGCCCCGGGTCAGTGCTGCCAAAGAGATTACCTAGAGTCATAAGATGCAGGCGCCAGCTATATGTGGACAATGCTAAGATCTAGTTCAGTCTCTGATAGCCTGGCAACATACACTGAATGCAACTCCTCCTTCAATAAATGGAAACCGCATTTGATGTTAAAAAAACAATTAAAATCAGTATATTTCAACCTCATGCTGTTTCTAATGAACACCCTGTTGCTTGGCACCGTCCTCATTTAGGCCATTAAAACACTTTTCGGGTTGGTCGTAATGAAAGCTGTACACACCTACTGCTACTGTGAATGCATACCGTTTATGGTTTCCACCTGCCCTTGTTCAGCTGTGCATTAACTTACTTCCCATCTACCCCAACATCTTGGGCAGACAGTGTGCGCTAGAACCTGTTTCGTGCTTTAGCTTTTTATGTGGTGCATTGTAGGGGTTATCACATCCTCTAGGTTGTGCTGGCACTCAGGGTTCTCTTGAGGCTAATCAAGTGTTTTTGTATAGCACATGGCTAGCCAGAGGCCTCTCAGACATGCAACAGACACAGTAGAGGAAATCAGTCATGGAACCTCTAAGTCTTCGGAGCCTTACAGAAGGGAAGTTCGTGCTCTATTGAGCGCAGCTCCAGCGGCAAGGCGTTTCAAAGTTTAGGAGCCAAAAATAAAGTGGAGCATCCGTTCCATCGGGATCTTTTAATCCTAGGTACCCTCACTGTGCGAGCTGAAGAAGATCTGAAGGTTCTCCCTGGCATGTATGGGGGGACTAATGGTCTCAACAAAGGTGGCGCTTTATTGTTGACTGCCCTATGCATCAAGCACAGTGTCTTAAATTTCACTCAGACTCCCTCCCTACCTCTCGGAACCGACTACGGAGGGCCCCAGGGCTCATCCCTCAGCCCCACCCTCTTCAGCGTCTACATGGCCCCCCTCGCAAACATCGCCAGGAACCACAGGCCTAACATTGTCTCTTGGGCTCACGACACCCATCTGATCCTCTCCCTGACCAACGAACCCAAAATCACCAAGCACAACTACCAAGAAGGGATGAAAGCTGTCACCACCTGGATGCAGAACAGCTGCCTGAAACTCAACTCAGAAAAGACAGAAGTCCTCATCCTCCCCTCCACCGCATGGAACGGCTCCTGGTGGCCCTCGTTCTCTAAAATCCCCCCAACCCGACGGACCACCCTCTAAACCTCTGCATCATACTAGACTCGTTGCTCACAATGAACCGCCTGATCAACGCCGTATCCTCGACCTGCTTTAGCACCCGCTGCATGTTCTGAAAGACTTTCAGATAGATTCCAACCGAATCCAGAAAAAAATTCACACACAACAGCAGCAGACTGGACTACAGCAACACTTTCTACGCCGGAATAAATAAGAACCTCCTTCACAAATTCCAGACTGTCCAGAACCCTGCAGCCAGACTGATCCTCAACATACCCCGTCTGTCAGATCACCCAACACCAGCGCAATCTCCACTGGCTTCCAGTTGAAAGAAAAATAACTTTCAAGCTCCTCACCCACGCATACAAGGCCCTTGACAACACCGGACCTGCATCCCTGAACAGTAGCCTCTCCTTCCATGCACCCAAAAGACACCTGCGATCAGCCCAGCACTCTGGCCACCGTCCCTCGTATCAACAAGACTAGAAGGGGAGGAAAGTCCTTCACCTACCTCACAGCCAAAGCCTGGACACCCTACCCATCCACCTCCGGCAATCTCCCACATTGCCCCAGTTCAGGAAGGACTTCAAGACCTGGCTCTTTGGATGTCCCCAGCACACTATGGAGCTGCCCCCTTACCTCCCAGTGCCTTGAGACCTTCACAGGTGAGTAGTTGTGCTTTACCAACCCTGATTGATTTATTGGTACACTGGTGAGATCCCTGAGAGCCGTCCTAACAGGCTGGTGTTTGGGGAGTTGCAATAAAAGTCGGGCAGCAGCTTTCTACACAGTCTGCAGCTTTTTAATGACATAGCGGGGCAGCCGAGATACAGGACAATTCCATAATAAACGGGTGAGACAACACAAGGGCCTGAATGATCCATCTCCTAGCTAAGAACAGGAGAAGGTTGAAAACTTTTCTCAGCAGTCTCAAGATGCCATAGCAAGTGTCATCAAGATTTGTTGCTTAATGATCCATCATGAGACTGACATCCAGCCACATCCCAAGGCTCTTTATTGCGATTTTTGGGACTGGCAGCTTCCTCGAGACGTCAGGCAGGGGACTCTGAAGGTTGATAGCAACGTTATTACAGAGCAGCATCACTTCTATTTTGTCCTCAATAAGCTTTAATTTTCAGCAAGCCTTCCAACTGTCTACTGCCTGGAGGCATGGGGTCAGAGAAAGGTGACAGGAACACTGATTAGGAGAGATTAAAGTAACCGACTGAACGTCATCAGCATATGAAATCAATGACAGACCAAATGGATGGACAATCTAGGTCAGAGGGAGCATATAAAGGTTAAACAAAGCGGGGCTCATGGAGGAGTCCTGCGGAAGCTCAGGGGAAGAGTGGTCAAATAAAGACTGATCCAAGACCTGGAAAGAACGATTTTCCACAAAAGAGGCGAGCCGTTCTAGTGCACTGTTCTCAATACAAGCCCTTGAGACTCCCTGAATGACCACGTTCGCGAAGGCGGGACTGAGGTCTAATAGAATAATGGCCGCTCATCCCCCCTGATGTACTGTGTTTAGGTCAGGAACCTCTTTTGGGTGGGATGGAGAAGTTCCTTTGATTCAAGAAAAGCAGACAAAATTCCATTGACATGTTTTTCTAAGTGCTTGGAAGTCCCAGAAAGCAAGATGATTAGCCTGAAATTGCTCGGAGAAAAGGGATCCAGATTAGGTTTTTTGAGCAGCGGCTTAACTATTGCAGGCTTTCCCTGCTGGGGGACTTGCCCAGAAATTAGGGAAATACCTAAAAGCTCTGTCAGTACAGGAATAATGCATTGTTAGCGATGCCTTAAAATCTGGGGATTAGGCAATCAGAGGGAGGCTCATTACAACGGGAAACCAACCAAGTAGGCGTTCTCTGGAAAGGAGCAATACATATCCAAGATATTCTTCTGGAAAAAAGAGCCAAATCATTACTATGCTACACGGAGGCAACTATTTATTTTATTTTGGTAGTTATGTATAGCGCTAGCTGGACCAAAGGGTATCAGAGCGCTTCACAGCATATACAATAATGAACAGACATGAGAGTCAGGAGAGTGGGGAAAGAGCCAAATCATTGCTATGCTCCACGGAGGCAACTATTTATTTTATTTTAGTAGTTTTGTATAGCGCTAGCTGGACCAAAGGGTATCAGGGCGCTTCACATCATATACAATAATGAACAGACATGAGATTCAGGAGAGTGGGGCAACTTGTGGGTTAGGGCAAGCGGGAAACTGGCATATGGCTGCAGGGTAGACGAGCAGAGGGTAGGATCTGATATTCAACCATACATAATCAGGAATCAAAACGTTTATACATAGGATTTCTTGAACTGCGTCAGAAGGTAGGGTCTGATATTGACCCATACATAATCAGCAATCAAAATGTTTATACACAGAAGGATTTCTTGAGCTGCGACCGTGTTGTCCGACTTTAATTTTTAGTAAAGATGGAGTGTCAGTTGGGGGACTGTCCAGGGCCTGTCAGTTCCCTCGAGTGCGGTCGAGGATGATGACTTTGAGTAGGGTCTTGAATTTTGGGAAACGAGGGGATTGTTCTGATGTGGGGTGGGATGGACTTCCAGATTTTAGGTGCATTTCCAGCAAAAGATTTGGCTGTGGTTCTGTGTTTGCGAGTTTTTGGTGGGATGAGCAGTAGAGAGCTGGAGCTCCTGAGGTTTCTGGACTGGCCTGCCCTTTTGAGTTTGGCGACCAGGTATTCTGGTTGACCTGTATGCAGGGCTTTATGCGTGAGGCAGGCTGTTCTAAAGCTGGCTTGCAACTCCTCTGGGAGCTATCGGAGTTCTCTGAGGGCTGGAGAGATGTGCCTGAATTTCTTAATTTCCATGACCATTCTTGCTGCTGCATTGAGTGTAGTCTTCAAGGGGGGTTTTGCTGTCCCCATCAAGGCAGCGATCATGTAGTCTATTCTGGAGAGGACTAATGCTTGGGTGGCTCGTTTAAGGTCCTTGGGTGGGAGGAAGGGTTTTATTTTGTATAGTAATTTTAGGTTGAGAAAGGTACTTTTAGCGTATCTTGTGGTGTGTTTCTTCATGCCAAGTTTTGGGTCTAGGGTGATCCCTAGAGATTTCACCGAGTCTGCCAAGGAGAGGTTACCATTGAGGGCATCAATGGCGTTGAGCAATTCTTCGATTTGAGGGTTATCATATTTGTTGGAAATTTGTAGTATTTCTGTTTTTTCTTGGTTCAGTTTCAAGTGATTGGTTGTGAGCCACTGTTGGACCTCCTTGAGTGTGTTGTTTAGTCTCTGGATGTCATCAGTTGAGGTAGTTTCCAGATAGAGCTGCGTGTCGTCAGCATATAGATGAAAGGGGATGTTGGATTTTCTGAGTAGAGAGGTGAGGGGTTCGATGTAGATGTTGAAGACCTGGGGGGAGAGTACAGACCCTGTGGAACACCTCTGATGACAGGGTGGAGGTTGGATTCGAAGTTTTTTATTTTTATTCTCTGTGATCAGTTGTGAAGAAAGGATGAGAACCAGTGAAGGACCGTCTCTTGTATACCAGCCCTTTCTTGAAGAACCCTTAAGAGCAGATTGTGGTTGACTATCGAATGCAGCCGATAATTCAAGGAGTATGAGAAGGCATCATTGATCTGAGTTGAGTGACTTGAGTAGGTCGTCTATGACATTGAGGATTGCTGATTCAGTGCTGCATCCCTTTCTGAATCCCTATTGGTGGTGAATCAGTGATTTTTTTATAGGGCTCCTAAAGATCTCTTTGAGAGAGTTGGAGGAATTAACAATGTTATTGGAGAAGAAAACGGCTTGAGCAGATTTTATCTCTGCATGATAAAACCTAATGTACTTCCTATATGTGGATTTACAAGTCTCATCATAGGTCCTTTTCCATTTTCTTTCCAGATGCTTCCACTGCCTTATTCAGAGGCAATAGATGGTCATTGAACCAAGGGACTGTATGGGCCCTCTCATTGCGTTTCTGCCACCTTGCAGGAAAGACCTCGTCCAATGATTTCTTCAACTACTCCTTGAACTGAATAGTGGCCACCACAACTTGATTAGAAATCTTCGGTTTAGATGCTTTCTGAACCTTTAACCAGTTTTTGCAATGGAGCTTCGACCAAGGTCGCTCCTGCTGCCTGGCTGGCGGAGGAGGTCCATATAAGGGAGACTTGGTAAAAAAAAAAGGAATCCAGAAATGGTCTGACCAGGTTAAAGGAAGAGGGATCTGGACTTGAAGTTTATGGATATTGCTAAAAACAAGGTTGATGTTGTGATCCATGTCATGAGCCGGGCTCTCTACCAACTCCCTCAACTCCAGAGCAGTCATGTCATGTAAGAGGTTTGGATCATTCATATCGTCCATATGATGATTAAAATCACCAAGTAAGGTGAATTTGGGCCTGTTCATGGCTAATCCAGCAATTACTTCATGAAGGTCCTGCAAAAATTGAGTATAAGAAACGGGAGGTCTATGCAAAAGTATGCCTGAAAATGTAAAGGTGGGACAGGGTTAACGAGAAGAGCAGACTATCAGAACCCGTAATATTAAGTCATGCAGTTTGACACTTTAGCGATTCCCTGTATATAATCGATATACCATAACCAGTTTTACAATGCCTGTCTCGCCTTTTAATGTGATACTCGGACAGGAGGGCTTGAACCACATCAGGGCCAGAGTCCTCTGGTAACCGTGTCTCAGTAAAAAATAATACATCTGGCTTTGAGTCAGTCAAGAGACAGAAAAGGTCAAATATGTGGGCAGCAAAAGAACGGTAATTCTTTCAGCAGGCCAAAAGGCCAGGTGAGAGGTGGAGAAGAGGGGAATGCCAGGCTGATTCTGTCTGGACTGAGCAGACCAATCACAGTGGTTGCAGAACAAAACATGTAGCCTAGGGTCAATGACGTGCAAACAAGGTTCAGGTAGTGAGAATTTGAGAGCGAACAATTGAATTTAGGAGTAAAATACCTTATCTGGTAGGACATGGGCAGCATACTCACCCCCTGGACCCAAAGGGGCACTGATGGGCTTGCCTTTGGCGTGCCTGCTGGGTGCATCTGGTGCGCATCCGCGCCGCAACAGTCATTTAAGGCAGTCTGGATGTAGCAACTAGAGCGTGAAATAAATGGCGCCTCATATGTGCAAAAAAATGCACTTAAATAATCCTCACTTCCCCTCCCCTATGGCAGCCCCAGCACAATTCCTCAGGTATAGAAGTAAAACAGGTTCAGACCCAATGGAAGGCAAGTTACAAAATTACACAGATAAAATAGATCATACACAGAGATTCTAACACGTCTGCAGTTGCTTACTCAGTCTTGATCTCTGGCCTGACTATGCCAGCTTTTGAACCATCTGAAGCATTTAATGTTTTCCTAGAAGCTGGACATTTGTATGTAGATGGTGGCAGTCTTTCTTTTCGTTTTCTTCACGGAACCTGATGCCCTGGCTCTTGAGAATTGCTTGACCTATGATTCCAGAGGACACTTTGACAGCCAGATGAAATTATAAGACCAAGTTCCACTAATGACATGTAAAATTAGCTAATCCCCTTGTTTGTAAAGCTGCTGATTTCGAGCAGTTAACTAGATATTTAGCTGCAGCATCTAAAAAGAAAACAATATCTTTTGGCTATCAAGGCCACTAAAACAGAAGTGAGCTGCCTCTTCTTACTGTACTGTACCTTTATCTTGTATGGTCTGAAGCCCAATCTCACAGGCTCTTATAATCTTATTCTATTTTCATGACAGGCAGCCTGACCAAAAGCTAGAATGCCAGGTTGGAGAGTATGTGAGCTTCAGACATTTTTATCTATCTGAACCAGGGAGAGGGGGAACTTGAAAATCAAAGATTGAGTCAATTTATACATTTACCTTGAAAAAATCATTTGCAAAGGAATTGGCAATGGACATATTTGAGAGAAAATGTGTTCAAGCTTACTTAGTTGGTCACAAAGAGGCTGTATTTTAAAATATCTTCCAGTGTTAAGATAACTGTTGCAGTGAGCTTTGAGTGCCCAGCAATTTTGAGGGGATAACAATCGTGGTAAGATAACTCTAGTGGCTACTGCAGTTCTGGGAGAGTTCTGTAATTTGTTCAATCACTGCTTTAGCTCCGAGTAGCATGGAGGGTTAATGTGTCTGCTGCCAAGCTCATTGTGTGACATCAAGTTAACAGATTTGTATTTTATGTAGATGGGTAAGTGGGCCACTGCTTTTGACACTGTTGCAATCCATCGATTGCGATGTTTCTCTGCCTCTGAGCCACAAAAAGTGTGACCAGTTTTGTAGCAAGTTTAAGGGAGAAATGTTGTAGAAGTACAATTTCAAGGCCCGTCTGACACCCACATTTTGTGGAAACGTTCTTTTGAATGGAGAATGCCACATCTTAAAAATTGTTTCCCTTTGCAGCATTCTTAGTGTCCTGACTCCTGACTCAATACGACCGATCTATTAGTATGAATGGCCAGTGATATAAATGTTTGTTTTCCAGCACACACTGTTTGATTGCAATGATGTCTATGAAATGGCTTCTCTTGATATAGAGAGCTTTCAATGCACTGACCTGGGATTATTGGTTCCACGTATTGGAGGTATTTGTATTTTGCTCTTACGTCATAATTTAGATTAGACTGCTGGTTTCCTGTGGACAGCAAAGTTCAACAATATGAACAGACTCTGAGTTGGGACCGAGGCCGGGCCCAAGATCGACGATCCCATTGCCAATTTCATTTGCCCTGATAAGGAAGCTGCTTGCTCATTACGAGGAGCACTTAGATTAGGGCACGTAAATTAGGCATTTGTAGGCATATAATCTTGTTGTTTGCCAACAACATTTTTTTCTTCAAATTCCCGAAATTGCTGTCTTAGTTATACTTGCATTGCAGAATAATTTTGGCGTTGTCTCCAGTATAAGGACAAATTGGTCCAAGTAGCATTTGCTCACCCTTGAAGCATTGCCCTGCTCAACGAGAGCCTGGTTCCACAGTAGTGCTTGCTTTGGAAACTGAAAACTATGAAATATTTAGGGAATTGGTTTACCCATCATAACGAGGCTGACGGCAATGAATATAAGGCTGCTGATTCAAGAGAGCGGTGGAACTATAATCCTTTTCAGTCACAAAACCCTGGTAATAAAATGCCCTTCAGTGTTTTTGTTTTTGGAACCCTCACCCATGTATTGTTTGTGGCGTTCTTCTTCATCTGGTCTCTCATCCAGAATGATGATACATCTAGATGGGCTCTTCCTACTTGAGGGAGCTCTTCATATTTCTAGGGATTGGGTGTTGAAAAATAAAATAACCTAGGGTATACCAGTTGGTACTTTATTTGAAAGTTGCCCTACTAAGGTTACAAAATGGTACTTGCTGTAACTTAGAGACACTAGAAGATTATTAGTGAACCAGTGTCTTGGGTCTACATGTTGCAGTCAGTGGGGCTTAGTCAGGACCAAAAGGTTTGGTGTCAATTCTGTCTGAATCCAGCTGTAATTCACAATTTATAGTGATCAGCACATAGCATGCACTCACACTCCTGCACATATGCATATGTACCGTGATATGATTCAGGGTTCATTATCAATAAAGGAGGGTTCAATAGCAAATTGTTTAATTGCACCATATTTAAAATTGAAAACGGATAATGCCAGTGGAACACAGGTGGTATTAGTCTTAGTGTAGGCACTCCAAACCTCAAAATGTGGTGTCTCACAAGTGATACATAGAGCAAACAAAACAATGGGCAGTGAGGTAGAAAGCATGCTTGTTATCTAAGGACTGTTTGTGTAAAGAGACTTCATATTTTACTTCACTCTACCGTAGCTGTGCTTAAAATAGTCCTGTTTAGTGTGTGGGAGGACCAATTCTGTAGTCTCACTCTGTGTGTGTGTGTGTGTGTGTGTGTGTGTGTTTGTGTATATATATAGAGAAGGAAGATGTTCAGGCGATTATAAGAAATGCGCCTCTTAGGTGCATCCTACTTATCGCAATATGCTTCATCCTGGGCATGAAGAAATATGATCACTTTACCCCCACTCTGATGGAACTCCATTGGCTATCCTTGTCAGCCTGCACGATATTCAAAACCAGTGACACAATTTAAGCCATCACAAACAGCACTTCTGCTGATCTTGCAGACCAGCTCACCATCTCTGGTGGTTCTCGGAAAACCTGAAGCTAGGGTATCATCAGACTAGGACCTGTAAAATTGAAAAGAAAATCAAGACAACACGCCTTTTCCATCTATGCACCCTGGATTTGGAACAACATCCCCTTATCACCCAGGCCCATTCTAGCGCTGCTCCTATTTATGAAAGAAGACTACGTGGACTAACCGTCCACAGCTCAGCCTCCTGGCCTCTCCTATCCTTCTTTAAGCTGGCCTTTGAACATGTACAGCACTCCGCTGGCTAGGTTTGTCTATAGAAATACCACATACATCCACAGTTTTTATTAAGTTTTACTGACCAGGTTCAAAATGGTATTATATGTGGTGACATAGATCAATCTGCCATTTTGAGGTATTTCATCAGTCATAAATAGGGAGTCTCAGTTATTGCTGTGGGATCTCTTACTAGTCTAATAATACAAATGCAGCAGTGCTACCATTGTCAAGGACAGAGTTGATATGCTCTGAAAAGGCTAAAAGGGTTGATTCAGTGTTGCAATAGCGTCTATAATCTGACCTTGTTTCAGGAACATATCTATCTGATACTTTACCAACAGATGACTATAGTTAGAATGAAACTGCAGATTGTTCTGTCCACATAATTGGGTTATCTACCAACAGACACAGTAAATTGTTAAAAAAAAAAGGTCAACTCGTTGGTAAGTTAAAGAGCTGACAGAGAAGCCCCTAAGAGATATAGTGCAGAGGTTAAAACAATTGTCCAGATGAATGGTAAAATCTCCTGATAAAGTAAAATTAGCAAATGTGATGATCTGTGGATAAGAGTCTCAGCAACAACATTAGTTACCTTTCTCGATTACAGTATAAGAGGGCCACTGAAAAAGAAAATGTGGGGCGAACTCAGAGTGAGCCTTGCAACTTATCGATCCTAGATGTAGAGCAGCAAAAGCACCTACAGAATATGCTGTTCTCTTCCAGGAGATCATCATCAATAGTTATAAGCATATGACTATTCCCACCCATGCTTGGGGACCCCATAAACAATATATACATATATGTGAGAAACCTATATGAAGATATATATGTATATATATATATTTATATATATATATATATATATATATATATAATCACAAATATAGCTGTCCATATAGTAAAGAGGAGTTGAGCAATGCTACAATAATTTTCTTTGCACACATGTATACATTCAGCATGAAGCAGTGAAGAAAAACAAAGAGCATTTGAACTGCTTTAATGTGCAGCAGAAAAAACATACTCCTGCAAAGAGGAATGATAGCATTGCCAGCTCACAGTCTGCATTGCATAAAACACTCATTGTGAAAAGCTGAGAAGCTAACCTCATAGAAACACATAGGAATAAACTGGCACCGTGCCTTTAAGGCAGCCATGACCCCTAGCTTTCCATCAGGGGTGACAGTTAGGTCCGTTCTTTTCGGCTCCTTCTATCCCGACCCTGGTTACTTCAGCTCCTGCTTTTTATGATTTCTGTCAGAAATATCTACTATTTTTTAGCCACAACCTACTTCATTCTCAGAAATTCCATCTCTCTTTGACTCTTGCCCTTCCTGTGGCGAAAAGAAGGCACAATCTGTCTGTATTCTTTGTCTTCCTGAGGATCATGATCCTAAGATTTGCAGACATTGTCAGTCCCTGTCCAGGCGTACTCTGAAAGACAGAGAGAGGAGTTTTCCTTATGGGCTGGCTGAGAAAGGTAAAGCTCCTTCTAGAGGTAGGTCTCTGGTGAAGAAGAGAAGGGAGAGAGCAAGATCGTCATCCAGATGTAAAGTTCCAGTTTGCTGTCCCTCAGCGTCAGGATCAGCACTGAAAATACTTTCACTGGCAGCAAAAACGTTGACAGGAAGACTATAGACAGCGGGCTTGCCGTCATGAAAACACCGGTCGTTGACGAAGACTGCAGGTACGTCACACCCTCCGCTGTCGTCAACCGAGCGACAATGGGCGTCGAGGAGTAGATCTCCGTTGGTGTGGGCTCGCACAACGTCGAGAGTTGAATCTCCGTCGTCGCACGGGGTTCGATGTCGAGACATGCTCCACCGTCGTCACTAGAGCGGCGCTCGATGTCGAAGTGGGCGTCTCCGATGCCGTCAACCAGGCGGCGGTCGACGTCGAGACAGGCATCGCCGTCGCCAGGTGCGAGGCATTCAACGCCGAAGCAGACTCCTCCATTGTCGCTGACCAGACAGTGTTCAACGTCGAGGATCAGTTCTTTGTCGATGGCGAAGAAGGATTTGTCGTCGGGACCCAAAGTCAAGCATTCCAGATGGTGTTCAATGCCGAGACGGCGGTCTCCGTCAGCGTCCAGGAAGGACACAACGTCAAGAAGGAGTTCTCAGTCGATTCACACTTTAACTTCTCCCAGACGCTCTGCGTCGAGGACTAGGTCTATGAGGTCGATTGCTTCAACGTCAAGACATTCGACGTCGAAGCGGGGAGAGAGGTTAACGTCGAGGAGAAGATCCCTCTCAAAGACTCACCAGTGCTGGTTACATATAGTTGATCGACGTCTAGGCACTCCCAGTCGACGTCGCATCGCTCCTCCGGCACCGCTCAACCTCAAGAGGCCGTTGGGAGTCATTGCCTTCAGCAACGAGCTCTCCTCAAGTGATTTCGCCAAGAAGCTCTTCTTCTCTGTCTCCAGAGGCACCACAATCACCAAGACCAACGTCTCCAAGAAGGCAGAGATCTCATTTAGTACATCTGTTGCCAAGATGGCTCCTTCCTCAGCCATTAAAGAAAAGATGCTTCTGGGCAAACTCGAGGGTCTTTGGATTATTCCAGTCCACTACACAGATCCCCGTTAGAACGATTAGTACAGGAAGTGGACAGATCACCTGTTGCTCGGTCCAGGTTTCATCGGGACAAATCTCCGGAGCATAGGCCATCTCATGCTCATCGGAAGAGAGCAAGATTACCGTCTGAGTCTTCATCTTGCTCTTCACCTACCCTCACAGATAGCCCTCCTTCTAGAGTGTCACCGATCGATGACATCAACTTATTTCACGATGTCCTCGCTAGAGGAACACTGAAACTAGACATGTCAGCTCCGCAGGCTTCCACCTCTATCACATTCAAGACTCTTCATCAACAGTCTATGTCTAGACCTTTGCTCCCCCTGGTTCCTGGCCTTATCGAGCCAGTGATGGACGTTTTTCTTACTCCATCTTCAATTAAAGTTGCCCCTTTAGGATTCAGAAAATATATAAGCCAGCGGCATTGGACCCTTTATTTTTAAAGTCATATCCCCCACCAGAATCGGTGATAATCGCGGCAGCAAAGAAAACCCATGCAGTCGTCTCTTCCTCCTCTGTCCCCCCAGACAGTCGGGTCCAGGACTCTTGGGGGAGAAAGATGTGCGGATCCGCAGCATCTTCCTTTAAGTTATCAAGCACTGCTGCCCTGTTAAGACACTATGACAGGTCCTTGTGGGTTTCATTGGAGCGTTTTAAGGAAAAGCTGCCAAAAGAGAACAGGCAAGATTTCGCAGAGATTCTCCAAGAAGGGGTGCTGGTTTCTAATCAAGTGATTAGTACTGCAGCGGACGGAGCCTCTCCAGCTGCACATACATATGCACAAGGCATTTGTGCACAAAGGTCTTCATGGCTGCGACCAACAGCTTTAAAGCTGGAGTCTCAACATCGGCTTTTAAATCTTCCATTTTCCAGAACATCTCTTTTTGGTTCCCATACCGATGAAGAGATGGCCAGAATGAAGGCTGAGCTGGATACGCTGAAGGCTGTAGGCCTAGAAAAGAAAAAGGAATTCAGACGAAGATACAGGCCTTACTATCGCAAAAACTACCTACATAGGCTTCAAACCCCTCAATGGCAGCAAAAGCAGAATTAGCAATCCAGGTCTCAGTTTCAAAGCCATAGAGGCTCCAGATGCAGAAAAGGACAGCATCAACAATTCTTTGGCGCAGCCAAGACTTCAGGCAAGCAGTGATCTTCTGCTTCCTCTTTTGCTGTTGCCCACTCCAGTGGGCGGAAGTATTTCAAATCACATGGAGTGGCGCAAAAGGAGATCAATGGGTGCTAAATATACTGAACAATGGATACACACTTCATTTCAGTGCACCACCAAAGAACATTCTTCCACTAAAGTTGCATCCCCACCAACTAAAATTGCTTTGTCGGGAGGTGTCTGGCCTTCTTCAGAAATTGGCTGTAAAGAAGTTCCTGCGGCTCAAAGAGAAAGGGTACTTTCTGGTACCAAAGAAAGACCAACCGCACAAATACAGATCTATCCTGGATCTGCGATCTTTGAACAAGGTCATTCGGAGAGAGAAGTTTCACATTTTGGAGCTACATCGAATATATCCGCACCTACAAAAGAGGGAGTGGATGTGTTTAATCGATCTCCAAGATGCGTACTTCCACTTACCAATTGCTCCACGTCACCGCAAGTTCCTGAGATTCATGGTAGGCTCTAAACATTACCAATTCCAAGTCTTACAGTTCGGCCTAAAATCTGCGCAGAGGGAATTTACAACGTGCATGGCAGTGGTAGACGCAGCTCTGCATCGTCAAGGCCTATTTGTGTATCCGTATTTGAACGATTGGCTGTTGAAGGGTTAGTCTCCACGAAGGCGAAGGAACATTTTTGGATTTGCCTAAATCTACTTCGCTGTCTAATCCTTCACGTGAACCTGGATAAAAATGTACAACAGCCCACTCAAACTCTACGTTATCTTGGTGCCACCATAGACTCCGGTATAGGAAAAATGTTTCCTTCGGAGGGACGACTGTTATCGATGAAACAGAAGTGCAACTCTCTGCTTCATGCACACCAATCAATACGGCAAGTGGCCTCTCTTCTAGGGTAGATGGCCTCTTGCATATTTCTCATCCCCAACTCCAGACTGAGAAGAAGACGTCTGCAACAAGATCTGGAAGACAAATGGGACCAATCCCCAGGGCATTGGGAGGATTGGATTCTCCTCTTCCAAGCGGCGAAGGCATCTCTGATTTGGTGGACTCAACCAAAAAATCTTCTGGTTGGAGTGCCCTTCCACCAGCCTCTTCCACAGAAATCCAGGATCACTGATGCATCTCTCCAGGGATGGGGGTGCACTTAAGTTGCCTTCAAACTTCGGGCAGATGGTCGAGCAAGGAGCAGACCTACCATATAAACATGTTAGAGCCCCGGGCAGTTCATCTAGCTCTCAAGGCGTTCCATCCATCAATTCAGTGTAACTCGATTCTGATTCAAACGGACAATACAACCACCATGTATTACTTGAACAAACAAGGTTGGACACACTCCTGCCCCTGTCATTGGAATCCTAAGTGATCTGGCACTGGCTTCTGGCAAGGAATCTCTTGATCACAGCAGTACACCTGCCAGGAGAACAAACCGTGCGGGCAGACGCTCTCAATCGGCACTTCGAAGAACAAGAAGACTGGGTGCTCAACAACGACGTAGTGGCAGACATCTTCCGTCAGTGGGGTCGACCATCCATTGACCTCTTTGCAGACGATCTAAACAAGAAATGCCACGCCTTCACGTCCAGATTTTACCGGCAAGGAACGAGAGGGAATGCTCTTTTGATCGACTGGTCCGGAACATTTGCATACGCCTTTCATCCCCTTTCTCTCATACCGAAGGTGGTGACCAAGCTCATCAGATCCAGGATGAAGGTGATCCTGATAGCACCGGACTGACCTCGCCAATGGTGGTATCCGAAGCTATTTCAACTCTCAATATGTCCACACAAGAGGCTGCCATGCAGACCGGACCTACTGACCAAAATGGGCAGGAAGAATCTGCACCCCAGCCTTCCGTCGCTGAGCTTGGCAGCCTGGATCCTGAAGTCCTGCAATACAGACACTTGAATCTCCCTCAGGACTGCATGAACATTTTTAAGGAGTCGAGTAGACCATCCACAAGAAGTTCTTATTCTTTTAAATGGAAGAGGTTTTTTTTGTGGTGTATGCGTAATGGTTTTAGCCCAACAAGTGGGCAGGAGGCGGTAATCTTGCCTTATCTTCTGTATTTAGCCAAGTCTGGTTTGAAGTACTCTTCTATAAAAGTTTACTTGGCGGCCATTACGGCCTACAGAAAATCGCCTAACCAACCTTCCTTTTTTCAGCGCCAGGTGGTCAAGGATTTCCTTCAGGGGTTGAAGAAAGTTTTTCCTCCTGTCCGACATCCTTCCCCTCCTTGGGAGTCGAATATTGTCCTGTTCAAGCTCATGGGTCCTTCTTTCGTGCCCGTTCATAATGCCACTTTACAGCACCTAACGTGGAAAGTTGCCTTTTTAGTAGCGTTCACAGCAGCACGCAGAGTGAGTGAAATCTAGGCACTCTGCGCAAAGGAACCATACACAGTTTTACATCACAATCGGGTGGTTCTCCGGACTCACCCATCTTTGTTACCAAAAGTGGTGTCTGACTTCCATGTTAACCAGACAATTTCCCGTCCCTCTTTTTTCCCCAATCCTGCTACTCCAGAAGAAAGGTCTCTTCATTCACCTCAAGAGGGTTCTAAAATTGTATTTGAAGAACAAAATCCCTTAGGAAGTTTGACCAATTATTTTTAAACTATGGTGTTGTCAGGACAGGTTTTCCAGCCTCAAAACTATCTATCTCGAGGTGGGTAGTGTCCTTTATTAAGCTGGCTAATCAGTTAGCGAACAAGCCTTTGTTGATTTCCCCTTGAGCTCACTCCACTAGGGGAAAACCAGCTCTAGTAGCTTTCTTGCATAATGTACTGATGGCCGAGATTTACAAGGCGGCAATTTGGAAATCGGTACACACGTTTACTAGGCATTACTGCCTTGATTCTGACTCCAGAGCAGATTTTCTTTTTGGGACACCACTACGCTGAACGGAGCGGTGCCTTCAGCGCCCAGCTAATGAGCATTACTTGGAAGTTTTATTCGCTGTGTTATTTGTGTTTTTAAATTGCCGACTGACTTGCACTTAAAAGCGCCCTAGCGGTTTTTAAACAATGTCACATTTATTTTGCCATATCTCTAAAGTAATTTGAGTTGAGAACTTACTTTGGCTCTGATAGGCGTGCTCCCCGGTCCACCACTGAGCCTTCGGATTGTGTGGAGGGATTGATCGCCTAACCGGAAGTGTGAAAACTACACTTCCGGTTTGCGCCGAGGTTAGCAGTCTAGCTGCTCACCACCACCGGCTTAAAAAGCAAATGCCCCCTAGGACGCGCCGCGGGCGTGCCCGTCTGCGCCCGTCCGCGCCTGTACCGGGCCTAGTGCCTTACCCCCTGGTCCAGGGACTACCTACACTACTGGCACTCTCCTGCGCTATTCCTCGAAACATTTAAGGGATCTCAACAATGGTAAGAGCTTTCAACAGTGTACAATAATATCACTCCCCACTCTCTGCACGTCAGCCCCCACAATATGCCTAGGCTGTGGCTTTACAATCCACCCTCCCCTATTCTCTACCAGTCCTCCTTCTATAACCCAGGAGCATAAACCACCTTACCGTATGGCATTGATCAATGCCCACTCCCTTCCCAAACACCATCTGGAAATTAGGGAGTACATTACGGATCAGGAACTAGATTTTCTTTTCATCACAGAATCATGGGGGGGACGCGGCCTCGGGTCCAGATTTTTGTGTGGCCACGCCCGATGGTTTCTGTATGACAAGACTTGATAGACAGGTAGGCAGGGGAGGCGGCCTAGCCATTACCTATAAAGCCACATATTCAGTTACTACAGAATCTATCCAACATGCCGACTGTGAGGCTCTGGCCTATTCCACTTCACTTAACCATAATCAAGCCTTTAAAGGCATTTTGCTATATCGCCCCCCTAGTCCTCGCACACATTTTCTTGCGTCTTTACATTATTTTACAGAGTTATCTCTAGAACCCAGTGACTTCACCATTCTTGGTGATTTTAATTTTCATTTAGACGCTACGTGTGATAAGGACACTATCCACTTAATTGATGATCTCCAGTCAGCGGGACCCACCAAGCAGGGCACACTCCTGACGGATTATTCACTAATAACCAGGACATCTCTCTGCTCACTGTTCTTCCGCTGGTATGGTCAGACCACTTTGCAGTGGTCTTTACCTTACCAGTTCATAATCCTAACCCGCCCCAGCTTAAAACACACGCCCCCATAATTACTAGAGTTTGGTAGAATCTTGACATTCCACTTCTCTTTGCCACCCTTAATAACGCCCCATATAAGGCCTCCCCCGACCCATGCTTGGGGTCCACAAGGTATCAAGAATGGATCCTTGAGGCGGCCAATCAGTTAGTCCCGACCAAACGTGTCTCCCCTAATCGCGCAGAGCCTTCTGCACCATGGTTCACCGAGGACCTCAGACTTCATAGACAGTACTGCCGGAACCTCGAGAGACACTGGCGAAAACACTACTGCCCCACTGCGACGCTTGCCTATAAAAACGCCTTGGCAATATATAAAAAATATATTGCCTCACATAAGAGCGCCTATTTTTCATCTCAAATTGAGTCTGCACAGAACTCAGCCAGGAAGCTGTTTCAAGTTGTTAATTCCCTTTCTAATCCCCCCCACAGGCCCCTCCATTGAGGCAACACAATATCTTTGTAATTCTGTAGCCACCTTCTTTGCATCTAAGGTTACTAATATATACTCTACTTTCTCCCCCCCAAATGTCCTGAAATTCCCGTTGCCCATTCCTTGCTTTCTTCTTCAAAACCCACCTTCTCTGTTTTTCAAGCAGTTTCGGCACAAGAAATTAGCAAACTCACCACCGCCATCAGGTCAGGCTCCCCTTTGGACCCTTGTCCATCTTCAATATCCAACTCTATATCAGAGGTTATTACGCCTCCTCTGGCGGATATCTGCAATTCCATTTTCCAGACCGGGATTTACCCAGATACATGGAAAAAAGCAGTTATAAGAACACTGTTAAAAAAACCCTCTCTTGACCCGGGAGAATAAGCCAACTATAGACCTATTGCCTGTCTCCTCTTTCCCGCCAAAATCTTTGAATCTTTGATGAATCAGCAGCTCTCATAGTTCATTGATCGGCATCAACTCTTGGATGACACGCAATTTGGTTTCAGGAAGGGCCACGGTACTGAAACCGCCCTGATAAAGGCCTCTGAAATTAGGGCCGTTTTAGACCAAGGGGGGGCGGCAGTCCTTATACTTTTAGATCTGTCTGCCGCCTTCGACACGGTCGATCATTCTATATTGATCGACCGTGTCGCATCTTTGGGGGTTAACCATCTGGCCAAAAACCTTCTTACATCTTTCCCGGCCAACCGTACGCAGGCGGTCAGATTGGGGGAATTTTACTCACCCTTCTTCGCCTTACCCTGCGGTGTGCCCCAAGGCTCCTCGCTACGCCCTACATTATTTAACATATATGTAGCGGATTTGGCGAGGGTCATAAAGGCACACGGGTTGTCTCTAACCACCTATGCAGACGACACGCAGTTGGTGTTGGCTGTACATAAGAATGGCCCAGCAGTTGCCTCGAGATTCCAGGAGGGGATGCTTGCCATCTGCTCCTGGATGTCGGGGAACTGCTTGAAACTTAACTCTGATAAGACCGAGGTGATGACCCTTGGCAACCTTTCTCCGGACTGGTCTCCCATTTGGTGGCCTAAGCAAATGGGTCCTCCCCAGTCCCGGTTGCCAAGGTCAGAAACCTGGGAGTTATTTTTGACAACAAGCTATCTTTTAAATAGCATGTCAACTCGGTGGTTTCATCCGCTTTTTTCATGCTGAGGAAAATTAAAAAATTACTCCGTTATCTCCCGGCCTCAGCAGGGAAAACATTGGTTACCACCTTGGTCTTCTCCAAAATGGATTATAGCAATGCCCTTTTTCTTAACGCACAAGAACAAATCCTAAACAAACTGCAGTCGGTTCAAAATGCGGAAGCAAGGGTCCTTCTTGGTATCCCTAAACGTCATGCAACCTCCTTGGCCATATGACCGCTGCACTGTCTACGAGTCAGGAGCAGAATTAAATTCAAGCACTCTGTATCGCCTATAAGGCCATACATGAGATTGGGCCTCGTTTCCTCAGAGACGCCTTTAGAATCTATGCCCCCAAAAGAGAGCTGCGATTAGCTTCCACCTTCGCACTTCCTGTCCCCCGTACTAGAACCTCTACCTGGGGAGACAGTCGCTTCCTGGTGGCAACCCCCAGACTCTGGAACTCTCTGCCCATTGCTATCAAAACTTGTCCCACGCCAATGGCTTTTCGCAGATCCTTGAAAACCTGGTTATTTGATCAATGACTCCACCAGCTGGCCTTTGTCCCATAAAGTATTAAATGCACCGAGACACCTCCGGGTATTTGCCGCGCAATACAAATCTCGAAATAAAATAAATAAATACCCAAGTGGGCCAAGCCTCCTTGAGGAATTTGTTCCACTGCTAATTTCATTGGGGTCTTAATAAGTCTCAATCCTGTTGAGTTTATGCTTATAGTTTGCCAGCAGGTTGAGGGGATGGGCTTGCTATTCTATTCATATGCTTATGACTGTTGATGAGCTTCCCCTGGAAGAGATGGATAAGTTACTTACCTGTAATCCTAGTTCTCTTCCAGGGGTATCCTCATCAATAGTCATAAGCAACCCACCTGCCTCCCTGGGCAAATTATTACGATAAATGTAATTTCCTTGTGCCTTGGCCTACGGGTCTCAAAGAACAACTGACCTAACTGTCACCCCTGAGGCATGATGGGAAGCTAGGGGTCATGGCTGCCTTAAAGGTACGGTGCCAGTTTACTCCTATGTGTTTCTATGAGGTTAGCTTTACATAATGAGTGTTTTATGCAATGCAGCCTGTGAGCTGGAAATGCTGTCATTCCTCTTTGCAGGAGTATGTTTTTTCTGCTGCACATTAAAGAAGGTTAAATGTATATATGTGTGCAAAGGAAATTCTTGTAGCATTTCTCAGCTCCTCTTTTCTATATGGACGGCTGCATTTGTGATTTTATTTTTCTATAGATCTATCTCTATCTATGTATCTATATATCTATATCTATATCTATATATATATATATATATATATATATATATATATATCACTTAAAAAACCATAGGTTTCAGGCCTTATATAGTTAGGAATTAGCATTTTAATAACCTTGCAAATTCACTTAAAAAACCATAGGTTTCAGGCCTTATATAGTTAGGAATTAGCATTTAAAAAACCATTGAAATTGCTACTATATAGTTAGTTGTACGAACTATATTTCGCGCACCCGCAATCCACTGCTGATGCTGTCACATATTACATGGTAAATGACATCACTGGTGACATCACTGGTGACATCACTGATGACATCATTCATGTGATAATACGGATTAGCGGATAACGTTTATATATGTTATTATCCTTCTGGGACAACCTGAGCAGCCATCTTGTTTCTCAGGAGAAGTGAGGCACAAGAGAGCACAAAACAAGAGTGGAAAACGCGAAAAGGGGGCAGGGTTGAGACCCCCTGACCCCCTAGCCCTTCTCAGGGGGTCCCAGAAGGACCACCAAGTGTGCAAAAAAAATTGTTTTTTAAATCGCAGGGTACGCGTACGGTGCGCTTTGTATTTTGCATTTTTTTTTGCCCTTGGGGGTTCTTTTGGAACCCCCTGAGAAGGGCTAGAGGGTTGGGGGGTCTCTACCCTGCCCCCTTTTTGTGTTTTCCACTCTTGTTTTGGGCTCTCTTGTGCCTCAGTTCTCCTGAAAAACAAGATGGTGGCCAACACTTCCTGGTTTGGACAGTTTGGAATGTTGCCAGCCAATCAGAAACTCGCTTGCGCACGTAATGGTACGCGCACGTAATGGTACGCGCACGTACGCGTACGGTACGTGTACGGTGAGCGCATATAGATATATAATTTGCTCAAATTCAATTTTCTCAACAACTACTGTAGGGATTTTCACCAAATATAGAAAAGGCACTACTGCATACCTGTCCCTACCATTTTGCCAAGTTTGGTGTAATTCCGTTCAGCCGTTCGGGCTGTAGCCGTGTCTGAAGGTCCCATAGAAAATGCTATTTGAAAAATTTCAAATTCAATTTTCTCAATAACTACTGGAGGGGTTTTCACCAAACGTAGCAAAGGCACATATGCATACCAGACCCTACCATTTTGCCAAGTTTGGTGTAATTAAATTCAGCAGTTCGGGCTGTAGCCGTGTCTAAAGGTCCCTATGGAAATTAACATGGGAAAAACACGTTTTGGGACCACCCTTTTGACTAATCCCCCCGAAACTTTCAGGGAAGGAGTGTAGCGGAGCTGGCCAAAATTCTGGAAAATTACACAAAGATTCCTCAATCGACGCGTAAGTTATTCCCAATAGAATGTTGAGCGCATATAGATATATATTTCGCTCAAATTCAATTTCTCAACAACTACTGGAGGGATTTTCACCAAATATAGAAAAGGCACTACTGCATACCTGTCCCTACCATTTTGCCAAGTTTGGTGTAATTCCGTTCAGCCGTTCGGGCTGTAGCCGTGTCTAAAGGTCCCATAGTAAATGCCATTTGAAAAATTTCAAATTCAATTTTCTCAAGAACTACTGGAGGGATTTTCACCAAACATACAAAAGGCACTGCTGCATACCAGTCCCTACCATTTTGCCAAATCTGGTGTAATTCCGTTTAGCCGTTCGGGCTGTAGCCGTGTCTAAAGGTCCCATAGTAAATGCCATTTGAAAAATTTCAAATTCAATTTTCTCAAGAACTACTGGAGGGATTTTCACCAAACATACAAAAGGCACTGCTGCATACCAGTCCCTACCATTTTGCCAAATCTGGTGTAATTCCGTTTAGCCGTTCGAGCTGTAGCCTTGTCAGAATGTCCCTATGGAAATTAACATTGGGAAAACATGTTTTGGGACCCCCCTTTTTTCTCGGCCCCGCTTGACGAATCCCCCTGAAACTTTCAGGGAAGGAGCGGAGATTGCGAGGCAAATTTAAGGAAAATTACAGCAGATCCCTCAATCGGCGCCAAAGTTATTCCCAATAGAATGTTCGGAATTTCCTATGGTAACTAGGTCCTAACTGTATATACCTACTGGCTATCGCCACACATATATATATATATATATATATATATATATATATATATATATATATATATATATATATATATATATATATATATATATATATATATATATATATATATATATATTTCTCCAGTATTACATCTTTCATAGATTCACATGCTTGTATCTTCCCCGTCGTCATGGTGGGAGTCTCACGGTAACAGAATGACCAAGCAGTATCATAGAGAAGAAAAACTGCATAGAAAAACCCCATAGGGGCTGTACTATTTGGTAACCAGACCATTTCTTTGTTTTGGTCCAAAAGCCAGCCAATCAGAATTGCTGCCCTGCCCTCACACTCCCCAGCAGCAGCTTCCTGCCTCAGATTTCCAACCGCCTTCGTGTGAGAAAGGAGTCTCCCTGAGCTCTGCTCAGTTTTCTTCTGTTCCTGTGTGAACTTTTGACCCTTTGGAATCTTGTTTCCTGCCTTCTAAATTGAGGTATTGTGTGTACTTATCTTGCTTATGATGGCTGAAAGCTCTAAAAAGAGGCTGTTCAGGCCATGCAGATCCTGTGGGAAGTCCAGACTTTTCTCTGAGGACCCACATGAGGACTGCCTTTACTGCCTCTACCCTAAACACCTGGTGAAGGACTGTAAGCTTTGTAGAAAATTTTCTGACAAAACCAAACGTGACAGAGAGGCTAGATTACTGTTATGGCTTCAGAAGAAGAAGGCCACATCAGGCTCAGATTCTGAGGAAGAATCTTCTCACTCCACTCCCAAGAAAAGAAAGGCCTCTGTTTCTGTGGAGAAAGTGGAGTCTAAAAGGAGTACGTCTAAGGAAAAATCGACATCATCTCTTACTAGTACTCCTCTGGAGAAGCAGTCAAGTCTTAAAGGACCTGGATCTGCACCTACTACCAGTGCGATGGCTTCTGCTCCTAAGTCTGTGGTGAAATCTTCAGTTCCGTCGTCTACAGCCTCGTCGACGACAGGATCTAAGGCTGCGTCGACGACCACGACGTCTACAGCAACGACATCGATGAGTAAGATGTCTCTGTCAGCGAAAGGACCGACGACGACGACTCCGTCGACGACAGGTTCGATGTCAAGGATGTCAACGGGGGCCCCGTCGACGATGGTCCCGTCGACGATGGTCCCGTCGACGAAGGTCCCGTCGACGAAGGTCCCGTCGACGAAGGTCCCGTCGACGAAGGTCCCGTCGACGAAGGTCCCGTCGACGATGGTCCCGTCGACGATGGTCCCGTCGACGGTGGTCCCGTCGACGGTGGTTCCGTCGACGAAAATCTTGCTTTCATCGGCTAAAGCGTACAGTTCTCCTCAGTCGAAGACCATGATCTCCATCCGCTCTTTTCAGTCGACGAGAGGTTCGGCTACCATCAGTAAATCCGCAGAGTTCACCTCATGGACAAAGATTTCTCCTTTACCGCCATCATCGCTGTTGGAGCAGGATTCAGATGGAGAGGAGTCCTCAGGTGCCGCCTACAGTCCTTCTCAGCTTCAAATAAAAAGCCAAGATACGGATGAGGAGGAAAGTTATTCCTTCAGGGACAGGCCAAAATCTTCCAGATATGAATCATTCCAGGAATCTGGTGATTATGATGATGAAGAAGAGCAGCACGTGGACTCACGGGAGGAGGAACGTCAAGAGACGGTTTCTATACCCCTCACTCTTGTGTCTGATCTTAGATTGATGCTAAACGACTACTATCGTCGTTTCCCAGAGGCGAATTCCTCGCAACCAGTTACGCAGACGCCTCCTCCGCAGACACCTAAAAAAGCACCTGCCCCTCAAGATCAAGGAGTTAAATCTCCGCAGGTGGTTACTATAAGGGACGACCTAACGGACTCCGATGAAGATGAAGAGCCCGAAGACGGAGAGCTGGTTCATGATGCCTCGGGGAAGGAATGGGACGAATACGTCTTGCCATCGGCTGCATCACCTGACCCACTCAAATCTACCTCCCCTCCCCAGGACATCGGAGGCTTCCATGATATCATGGAAAGGGCGGCCAAGAGATTCAGTCTAGATGTGGAAGTGCAAGAGACTGATTGTTTCTTGTACGATTTCAAGGATGATAACAAAAGGTCACTTCGCTCAATTCCTATTATTCCTCATATCTGGGAGGAGGGCCTCAAGATTCTAAAAACACCAGCTTCTATAGCGGTTTCAGTTCCGCGAATTGAAAAGAAATACAGAGCTCCAGAATCTACGGCAGCCTGCCTCATTGGACATCCCAGGCCGGAATCTGTTGTGACACAGGCGGCGCAAAGAAATTCAAAAAACCCGGTGGCTACTTCGCTAGTGCCACCAGACAAAGAAGGGAGGAGAATGGATGGAGCAGGTAAGAGGTTTGCGGTCATGGCAGCCTCTACCATTAAAGCGGCAAATGCTATGGCACTGCTTGGCTGTTACAACAGGCAGATATGGTCAGATCTGGCACCCATACTGTCAGCGCTTCCGGAGGACCGAAAGGAAGAAGCGGCAGCCCTTCTCAAAGAAGGAGCAAAATCGGCCGCCGAGTCTATCGACATCGCCATGGATGTCTCGTCTTTGGCCTTCAGACAAATGGCCGGGGCGGTTTCGCTTCGCAGACAGGGCTGGCTCAAGGCGACTTCTTTTCGACCAGAAGTGCAGGCGAAGATTGTAGATATGCCCTTTGACGGGGAAAATCTGTTTGGGAAACATATTGATGAAGCATTGCAAGGCATAAAGTCGGACACGGATACGGCTAGAGCGCTAGGATCTCTTCAACAGGGAAAGTTTCAGTCCTTTCGGAAGAGGGGTGCAAGAGGCCAATTTAATCAAAGACCCTCTTTTCAGTCCAACCGATATCAACCGTACAATCAGCAGGGATATCGTCAGTTTAACACCAACAACCAGTTCAGATCCTCTAACTCCACTTACCAGCAACAGTCCAGAGGTAAACCCAACGCCAGGGGGAAAAATCAGCAGTCTAATAGACGTCAATGATTTCAGGCAGGCGCTCCCCACACGGAAGATCCCGGACAACGACCACTATCTGTCTCAATACTTCGCCAACTGGATGTCCATAACATCGGACAAATGGGTCTTGGATGTCATAAGCAAGGGCCACACGCTGGAATTTGTGGAGATACCACCGGACCACCCCCCAGTACTCAGGCCCAACCGTCATCACAAAGAAATGCAGAAGGAAGTTCTCTCGCTTCTGCAAAAGGGTGCCATAGAGGAGGTACCACAGCATCTCAGAGGGAGAGGCTTCTATTCGCATTTCTTCCTCATCAAAAAGAAGCAGACCCAGAAATGGAGACAGGTATTGGACCTGAGGGATCTCAATCTATACATAAAAAAGATACCCTTCAGAATGTTGTCGTTGCAAGAGATCTTACTCATGTTAAAGGACAAAGACTACTTGGCGTCCTTGGATCTCATGGATGCGTACTTCCATATTCCCATTCATCGGAAGCACAGGAAGTATTTAAGGTTTGTTGTGGAGAGTCGCCACTTCCAGTTCAAAGTCCTGCCATTCGGACTCAAATCAGCCCCGAGGGTATTCACCAAATGCATGGCCCCGGTGGCGGCCCACTTAAGACTGCAAGGGCATTACATTTACCCATACCTGGACGACTGGTTGGTGACAGGTCCATCTTTCAGGGAAGCAGCAAAAGCTCTACAAAGTTGCATCCGTTTGTTTCGGCGATTAGGCCTGAGGACAAACTTAGAGAAATCCTCGCTGACTCCGGCCCAAGGCATACAGTTCCTGGGGGCATGGATATGCACCAGAGCAGGGAAAGCCTATCCTTCCGAAGATCGGATGAAAAAGATCAGGGGGTAACGGCTTCCCTTCAAGCAAAAAAGTCCACTTCCGTGAGGATTTACAAGTCCATGTTGGGGATGATGTCATCCTGCATCCCATTGGTACCAAACTGTCGTCTGCGAATGAGACCTTTGCAGGAACAGCTCGACGAACAGTGGGTACAGGCCAAGGGAACCTTCGAGGATCGCATTACCATCACGAACCATATGAAGATGGCCATGTCATCAAAGAACCTGGACCAGGGACTGAGCTTCATTCCTCGAGATCACGACTTCGTGATGACGACGGACGCTTCGCTGAAAGGATGGGGCGCGCATCTTCAAGAGCTGGAAATTCAGGGCCTTTGGTCAGATTGGGAAGTACAGCTTCACATAAACATGTTGGAGCTCAAGGCGGTGTTCCTAGGGCTTCAAGCATTCCTTCCCAGAATACGACAATCGTCAGTACTTATCCAAACGGACAGCACCACGACCATGTTTTACCTGTTGAAACAGGGCGGGACGAGATCCAGACAGCTGTCGACACTGGCACAAAGGATCTGGAAATGGCTCATAACCAACGAAATTTCGATCCAAGTTCAGCATATACAGGGAGTCCTCAACACTCGGGCGGACGCCCTGAGCCGCACTCCCAATGCGACACACGAGTGGGAACTACACGACACTCAGATTCGCATTTTGTTTCAAAGGTGGGGCACTCCCACATTAGATTTGTTCGCGACTCAAAGCAATTCAAAGTGCGCTCACTTTGCGTCCAGGTACCGTCAACAGGACTCCATGGGAAATGCATTCCTCATGGACTGGACAGGAAGGTTTGCATACGCGTTCCCTCCGTTCCCATTGATACCGCGCATCCTGCGCAAGATGAGATCGGAACCGTGCCGGATTATAATGATTGCACCAGCCTGGCCAAGACAGGCGTGGTTTTCAGACCTCCTTCA